>NC_081555.1:170101172-170321172 GCF_963082655.1 Stomoxys calcitrans | reverse complement strand
TACCCCCATCCTTCGGTGGTGGGTATAAAAACAGATCGATCGAAAGGACATAGAAAGACGGTGCGATTTGAAAAATGGTCAAATAAACGGAGGAATTATTGAACAAATGCATGAATACCACTCGTCGAGGTTGATACCATTACACCACTGAAGATATTTCAGATAATTTCAAAATTCGTTTTTCTTTAAAAAAGTGAGTACAATCAAAATAACCACCTAACATGAAGAAAACAACTTCTAAGAAATCACTTAGCATTGCCATAACTAATCTCAAATTTAAACTTGTGAACATAGACCAACGAGCCACCAAAAATAAGCGACTGCCAAACCACCATGTGGGAAAAAAACCTTCAGATCCCTTACGCTTAGCGCAACACTTAACTCCCTGCCATGGAAATTTATTACCCTTAAGCATTTGAAGCTTCTTTTACTAATTTCATTTTTTGTTTTTTTTTTTTTTTGCAAAGAAGAAGAACTCTTGATGCTAGTCCTAGAGCGTGTTAAATGCCTAACAACGAAAATTAAAGTCCCTGCATGTTAAATTCTTAAAAACTTGAGGGTAGGTAGCATCAAAATGTAATTGACGTTTACGAAATTTCCTTCGAGCAGACATTCTCATTTCCTTGGCTTTGTCTTTGTGTGTTCATCCGTTTCCTACCAACAACCAGAAAATAACCAAAAAAAAAAAGAAACCCCTGCTTAGCCTGCGCGCCATTGATTATCTTGAATGGGAAAATTGCTTGTCTGACTTTTAATTTAATTAAATAATTTTCCTTCGCTGAGCTCTAAAGCTTTGAACAAAATTTCCGAAAACATTCCAGGACTTAAAGAGGAGAGCGTGTGTTTTAAGTGTTAAAATTACAAATGGTGCTAAGCAATGAGAAATGTAGAATGCAGGTTTAGGGGAGAGTATCAAGTTCAAGAAGCTGGGGAAGGGGAAGGCTATATGATTGTAACGTAGTACTGTGGTGTCCAATGAATGAGCCGCCCTCTCCTTCTCTCAAACTCTCCACCGAAGCATACTGGCGGTGGTTTACTGCCTGGGAAGGTTTGAGTGTTTGTTTGGTTGTTTGTTTTTGTTATTCCAAATGATATGAAAATTAAATTTTTAATGAACTGTGTTAACACTTCCTGTTCGACAAAAGTGTTTTTGCATGTTTCCTTCACATTTCATTTTGTGTTTTTTTCTCCTGTTGTTGTTGCTCTTGGTTTGTTTTGTGTTTGCGTGTCCTCTTTGCGGTGGTTGATCAAACACAAGGACAACAGAGTCCAAACACAAACCCACCGTAACACTCCACATCCTCAGTCACACACACACACACAGACCTTCACACTAGTCCCCATGACCGGCGTTAGTGAGAACCATTCCAGAAATATGTCAACATTAGAAGGCTAATAGAAGGACTACTATCAACACCAATACCCCCACCATTACCCCTTCAAGAAAGATCTCATTTTAGCACAGCGCTGCCGATAAGAGCAACGCCTGAAAGAGAAAAACAAAAAAAAAAACAGGCAACAACAAAGTATAAAAGATATTTAGGTCTGTAGCGAATGGAAGGATGATTTCGGCAAACATGTTTATCCCAAATAAACATTTGCTTGTAATTTCAACACAAAGACATTTGCTAAGGACGAACACAGAACTGCAAGGATATTCAAATGTATGGGGCATTTCGTTGGGAGGGGTGCAAGAACATTTTTTTTTTTTTTGGTATTTTTGGGGAAAACATTTTGGACAAGCGAGTTATTTTGAAAAAAAAAAATGCAAACAAAATTTTGAATATAATTGGTCGGAAACATTCTTTTACATGATTCCATAAATCATAGTGCGTTTAAGAACAAATTTGTTCAAACAAGTCAATGGAATACCATACATATACAGCTATGGCTTTCTAAGTGAAAATCGTTCGATAAGCATACATCGGAGCTTCATTTAAATCTGAATGGTTTACTCCAAGACTATTGCACTCAATTCCAAGATAATCTGAACCAAAAAGAGATCTGTACAATTTTCCCAAAAAAAAAAACATGGATAGACAGATGGACGTGCGAACAGACGGGGAGACAATTCCAAATGGTGTTTTATGCCGGCACCTGCCACGATGGCTTAATCCTGCAGGGCTCTTAACCCCGGGTGAAAACGAAGCGTCTACCAACAGCCCCATACATAGCTAAAGCTAGCATGAGTACCAATTCGAGTTCATGTTGTCTAGACGTATCCTCCCTCTTGGGAGCAGAGCACTATCCAAATTCTTTCCCTTTAATGGGTCACGACACCCGGTTGAGTATATGCAACCCCAACAGAGCATGTAATGCCCCTCCTGCGATTTTAGACCCCCGAATGGGGCCTCATCAATTGTCAGGCTGGAACCGAAGTTTCAGGGGCACCTGACTCCCGTGGTACCAAAATAAGGTCTCTGGTTCGACCACGTGGTCCAGCTACTTTCAGTTGAACTCAAGACAGTTCCGGAGTGGTCACCAAGTGGGATGATGTAAACACCATCCCATAACAGCATATCATTCAGAGACAGTCAGAAATTAGATGGCATAACCCAAAACATAGGAGCCCGCCGTAGCGCAGAGGTTAGCATGTCCGCCTATGACGCTGAACGCCTGGGTTCGAATCTTGGCGAGACTATCTGAAAACAAGTAAAAACGTGCTAAGTTCGGCCGGGCCGAATCTTATATACCCTCCACCATGGATCGCATTTGTCGAGCTCTTTTCCCGGCATCTCTTCCCAGGCAAAAAAGGATATAAGTAAAGATTTGCTCTGATATTAGAGCGATATGAAAATATGGTCCGGTTTGGACCACAATTAAATTATATGTTGGAGACCTGTGTAAAATGTCAGCCAATTCGAATAAGAATTGCGCCCTTTGGGGGCTCAAGAAGTAAAATAGAGAGATCGATTTATATGGGAGCTGTATCGGGCTATAGACCGATTCAGACCATAATAATCACGTATGTTGATGGTCATGAGAGGATCAGGATCAGTCGTCCAAAATTTCAGGCAAATCGGATAATAATTGCGACCTCTAGAGGCTCAAGAAGTCAAGATCCCAGATCGGTTTATATGACAGCTATATCAGGTTATGAACCGATTTGAATCTTATTTGAATCAGATGTTGAAAGTAAGAATAAAACACGTCATGCAAAATTACAGCCAAATCGGATAGGAATTGCGCCCTGAGGAGCTCAAGAAGTCAAGTCACCAGATCTGCTTATATGACACCTATATCAGGTTATCAACCGATTTGAACCATACTTGGCACAGTTGTTAAGTATCATAACAAAACACGTCGTGCCAAAATTCATTCAAATCGGATAAGAATTGCGCACTCTAGAGGCTCAAAAAGTCAAAACCCACGATCGGTTTATATGACAGCTATATCAGGTTATGAACCAATTTGAACCATCCTTGGCACCGTTGTTGGATATCATAACAAAACACGTCGTGCAAAATTTCAGCCATATCGAATAAGAATTGCGCACTCTAGAGGCTCAAGAAGTCAAGTCCCAAGATCGGTTTATATGGCAGCTATATCAAAATATAGACCGATATGGCCCATTTACAATACCAACCGACCTACACTAATAAGAAGTATTTGTGCAAAATTTCAAGCGGCTAGCTTTACTCCTTCGGATGTTAGCGTGCTTTCGACAGACAGACGGAAGGACGGACGGACGGACAGACGGACGGACAGACGGACGGACATGGCTAGATCGACATAAACTGTCGCGACGATCAAGAATATGTATACTTTATGGGGTCTCAGACAAATATTTCGAATAGTTACAAACAGAATGACGAAATTAGTATACCCTCCATCCTATGGTGGAGGGTATAAAAATACTCAGTAAGGGTTTTCCCCTCCTAATGCTGGCAACATTTGTGAGGAACTATGCCATGTAAAAACTTCTCTTCCAAGAGGTGTCGCACTGCGGCACGCCGTTCGCACTCGGCTGTAAAAAGGAGGTCCCTTGTCATTGAACTTAAAACTTGAATCGGACTGCACTCATTGATATGTGAGAAGTTTGCCCCTGTTCCTTAGTGGAATGGTCAAGGGCAAAATTTACATTTGCAACCCAAAACTCGGATGACACCGAAACATTCACACAAACGGTATACAGTATGTTAGTCAGAATAAATAACAGCGACACCGTTTTAAAACTTTCAAAACATCAGAACTTTACACACACACCCACTCGACCAGCTACAAGCCCGACACAGGATAGTTGTAAGCACCACATAGGCTGGAGCATTGAGATCCGATCTATTTGAAGTTCATTGCTGTCACGAGAAGCTTAGCTGCGATCTACCGGGGGCGTTCACAGGATGCGGATAGTGGAATGCTCCATACCGAATAGCTGCAAAGGCAGTCGCCCACTACCAGCGGAGAGTCTCAGTGAGAGGCCGGATGGCACCGGCTTTTGTACAAATACTGAGTGCCCATGATGATGGATGTGACAAGGCGAGTTATTTGAACCTTAAAATAACCAATGGCCACCTTGTTCCCGTGGCGATCGATCCTTTGGACCGGAACGAGCTTGCCAACACAGGAGCCAGAGGAGGGTCGCCACCTCCACATGAAAATGTGGCTACGACAGCAACCAAAACAACCATATCCAAGACTTCATGATCCAGCCGTCTTGAGCTCACCGACCTTTTCGATGCAGCCTACCAACTACTCATCCATCCATTGTCATATCGCTTCACCCGTCCATCACCACGGCCACTTCCTTCCGTCCAGCTCCGAACTTCATGGTCCAGCCGCCTTCAGCTCACCGACCTTTTCGATGCAGCCTACTAACAGCTCACCCATCGATCGTCCCATCGCTTCACCTGTCAACGCCACATCCTCCTTCTTCCGACCAGCTCCGAAACTTCATGGTCCAACCGCCTTCAGCTCACCGACCTTTTCGATGCAGCCTACTAACCACTCATCCATCCATCGTCTCATCACTTCTTCCGTCCTTCCTACCAACTCCAACGTACTCCACATACACATCGATTATACAGCTTTTTTCCAACGTAGGGTCGTACCCAGGAAATCAATTGCTAAGGAAATCCTAACACGATACCTGGGTCACTTTAATATGCCACATCAGACCGTGGTGAAGAACCATTATATATTTTTCTCCTAAATGGTCCCGTGGGAAAGATAGAGGGACAAGTCCTAGTGGTGTTTAATGCAGGCACCTGCCGTGTTGGCTCAATCCTGCAGGACTCTTAACCCCGGGTGAATATAATGCGTCCACCAACGACCCCACACATAGCCTAGGTCTCCGGTCAGACCTCGTAGTCGAAACTACTACCAGTTGAACCCAAAACAGTTCCGGACTGCTCACCTAAAGGGAAAACAGCCAAAGCCATTATATAAATGAAAACCAAAGAGAAAAAAAGCAAAATTGAATGCCAAGTCTACTATAAAAACTACAACATTTTATTTTGTTATTCTAAATAATTTTTAAAATTTTTATTGTTTTTTACACTCTCCACAATAGGATGGGCATATAATAAGTTCGTCATTCGGTTTGTAACTCCTCATCTAAGACCCCATTAAGTATATATATTCTTGGTCGTCATGACATTTTATGTCGATCTAGCCATGTCCGTCCGTCTGTCCGTCAGACTTTCAGTCCGTCTGCCGAAAGCACGCTTACTTTCGAAGGAGTTAAGCTAGCCACAAAAAACTTTGCACAAACACTTCTTAGAAATGTAGGTCATTTGGGACTGTAAATGGGCCATATCGGTCCATGTTATAATATAGCTGCCCTATAACCCGATCTTGGATCTTGACTTCTTGAGCCACTACACAATTCTTATCCGGTTCTGCTGAAATTTTGCACAAGGTGTTTTGTTATGACTTCCAACAACTGTGTTAAGTATGGTTCAAATCTGTCTATAACCTGATATAGCTGCCATATAAACCGATCTGGGATCTTGACTTCATCAGCCACTAGGGGGCGCAATTCCTATCCGATTTGGCTGAAATTCGACATGACGTGTTTTGCTATGACTTCCAACAACTGTGCTAAGTATGACTCAAATCGGTCAATAACCTGATATAGCTGCCATATAAACCGATTTGGGATCTTGAATTTTAAGCCTCTATTCTAGGGGGCGTTATTATTTTCCGATTTGGCTGAAATTTTGTACAAGGGCTTCACCGATACAGCTCGGTCTATAGCCTGATAAAGCTTCCATATAAACCGATTTCCCTATTTTACTCTTGAACCCCTAAAGGGCGCAATTCTTATTCGAATTGGCTGAAATTTTACTATGGTCTCCATAACTTAGTATAGGTCCAATGGCACAACAATTCTTTTCTTTTATCCTTTGTTTGCCTAAAAAGAGATATCGGGAAAAGAACTCGACAAATGCGATTCATGGTGAAGGATATATAAGATTCGGGCCGGCCGAACTTTATACGCTTTTACTTGTTTTTATACCCACCACCGAAGGATGGGGGTATATTCATTTTGTCGTTCCGTTTGCAACACATCGAAATATCCATTTCCGACCCAATAAAGTAGATATATTCTTGATCAGCGATAAAATCTAAGACGATCGAGACATGTCCGTTCGTTTGTCCGTCTGTCTGTTGAAATCACACTACAGTCTTTAAAAATGAAGATATTGAGCTGAAACTTTGCACAGATTCTTTTTTTGTCCATAAGCAGTTTAAGTTCGAAGATGGGCTATATCGGACTATATATATATATTGATATAGCCCCCATATAGACCGATCCGCAGATTTAAGGTCTTAGGCCCATAAAAGCCACATTTATTATTCGATTTTGCTGAAATTTCGGACAGTGAGTTGTGTTAGGCCATTCGACATCCTTCGTCAATTTGGCTCAGATCGGTTCAGATTTGGATATAGCTGCCATATAGACCGATCCTCTTAGGCCCATGAAAGCCACATTTATTATCCGATTTTGCTGAAATTTGGGACAGTGAGTTGTGTTAGGCCCTACGATATCCTTCGTTAATTTCGCCCAGATCGGTCCAGAATTGGATATAGCTGCCATACAGACCGATATCTAGGTTTTAGGTTTTGGGGCCATAAAAAACGCATTTATTGTCCGATGTCGCCGAAATTTGAGACAGTGAGTTTGCTTAGGCTCTTCGACGTCCTTCTTCAATTTTGCCCAGATCGGTTCAGATTTGGATATAGCTGCCATATAGACCGATCCTCCGATTTAGGGTCTTAGGCCTACAAAAGCCACATTTATTATCCGATTTTGCTGAAATTCGAGACAGAGAATTGTGTTAGGACCATCGACATCCTTCGACAATTTGGCCCCGATCGGTCCAGAATTGGATATAGCTGTCATATAGACAGATATCTAGGTTTTAGGTTTTGGAGCCATAAAAAACGCATTTATTGTCCGATGTCGCCGAAATTTGAGACAGTGAGTTTGGTTAGGCTCTTCGACGTCCTTTTTCAATTTTGCCCAGATCGGTTCAGATTTGGATATAGCTGCCATATAGACCGATCCTCCGATTTAGGGTCTTAGGCCCATAAAAGCCACATTTATTATTCGATTTTGCTGAAATTTGGGACAGTGAGTTGTGTTAGGCCATTCGACATCCTTCGTCAATTTGGCTCAGATCGGTTCAGATTTGGATATAGCTGCCATATAGACCGATCCTCCGATTTAGGGTCTTTGGCCTACAAAAGCCACATTTATTATCCGATTTCGCTGAAATTTGGGAAAGTGAGTTGTGTTAGGCCCTACGATATCCTTCGTTAATTTCGCCCAGATCGGTTCAGAATTGGATATAGCTGCCATATAGACCGATATCTAGGTTTTAGGTTTTGGGGCCATAAAAAACGCATTTATTGTCCGATGTCGCCGAAATTTGAGACAGTGAGTTTGCTTAGGCTCTTCGACGTCCTTCTTCAATTTTGCCCAGATCGGTTCAGATTTGGATATAGCTGCCATATAGATCGATCCGCCGATTTAGGGTCTTAGGCCCATATAAGCCACATTTATTATTCGATTTTGCTGAAATTTGGGACAGTGAGTTGTGTTAGGCTCTGGACATCCTTCGTCAATTTGGCTCAGATCGGTTCAGATTTGGATATAGCTGCCATATAGACCGATCCTCCGATTTAGGGTCTTAGGCCCATGAAAGCCACATTTATTATCCGATTTTGCTGAAATTTGGGACAGTGAGTTGTGTTAGGCTCTGGACATCCTTCGTTAATTTGGCTCAGATCGGGTCAGATTTGGATATAGCTGCCATATAGAGCGATCCTCCGATTTAGGGTCTTAGGCCTACAAAAGCCACATTTATTATCCGATTTCGCTGAAATTTGGGACAGTGAGTTGTGTTAGGCCCTACGATATCCTTCGTTAATTTGGCCCAGATCGGTCGAGAATTGGATATAGCTGCCATATAGACCGATCCTCCGATTTAGGGTCTTAGGCCAACAAAAGCCACATTTATTATCCGATTTTGCTGAAATTCGAGACAGAGAATTGTGTTAGGACCATCGACATCCTTCGCCAATTTGGCCCAGATCGGTCCAGATGAAAGGTGGTTTACATACAGGGTGGCTGATGAATATTGCTACAATGATGAATATTGCTACATTTTTTTTTCGGTGTATGGAATACATTTTTCTTTTATTCATGTTAAATTAAATTATTAAATTAATTATTAAATTATTATTAATTAAATTAATTAATTAATTAATTAAATTAATTATTAAATTATTATTATTAAATAGAAAAAAAGTTATTACATTTTTTTTTGGTAGCGGCTTTCATCAGCCACCCTGTATATACCCGAGGTGGTGGGTATCCAAAATTCGGCCCGGCCGAACTTAGCGCCTTTTTACTTGTTTTCTAAACTTTTTTTACTACTTTATTGGGAGTCGAAGTCGAGATAATTTTCTCGACTCCGACTTCAAGACTCCGATTTCGTCTCCGCAGCTCTGGTTCCTGTCAGCAGATTCACTGTCAAGCTACTTTCTATGAATAAGCGAGGGACTTATGGTACGAAGGTTTTTTTTCAAACGCTTTTCGTATAGCGGTTCCAGTGGGGTTTCCTGCGATTCCTGGTGGCTTGTTGTCCAAAGACAACATCAAATTGAAGTGGATACGTCTATGGTCGGAAAGGGAGTCCTCCTCCGATTATTTGCAATCCTTTAAAATATTACCATCGAAATTCGTCAAAGTTATGTCTATCACCTCTGGCCTATTACGTTATCTGGAAAGTCGGAACAAAACCAATATTACACACATTCAAGTCGGAACTTAGGATAAACTCATAAATCTCCTTTCTTGTTGATGTCCGTACTTCCCCATTGTGAGTGGTACGCATTGGTATCGCATCACAAGATCAGCCGCAATCTCCGGTTCTACTCGCACTCTAGCGTTAACACTGCCTCGTTAGGCGGATCCGTCTTTCAGTGGGGCAGGTAAATCTCACAGTCGTCAGACCATCAATAAAGGATCAAGTTTAAACTTTTCCTTCCCACAATACATGTCCTTATCGTAGCACCATTATTCTGTCTCTTTGTCTGACTTTATCGATCTGTCTTCTATGAACCCAACTGTAATTAGTTTTTCGCTTGTTTCTGCTTCGAAATGAACTCAGTGAGAGGAGATTTATGCTAGGGAAAAGAAAAGCCAGAGATCAAAACACACACCAACGCACCAATACACTAGGGGACGCGTTTCGTCATTTGTTTAGAACAACTCATCGGTCATATTAGGTGTGGAGGCTTTAAGGTAGGCCATACTTATATCGAATATACCACGAAAACGTGTCCACGATGGAAGCACGACACTAACACAAGTCTGATAACTTTCACCCTGGCTGTTGTTTCCCACCACGTGTACTGTAGTGATAGACTTTTTCTCTAAACGACTACTTAGCTTTCATTGTAGTTTTAGTAGTTTTGTCATCCAAGGTCTATCCGCCTATCCCGTAAATCTGTCATTTCGATTTCCCTTTTAGTTAAAAGCACTTTTTCAAGGAACTGACCTTTCTTTCTACAATTCTAACACCACAGTTGTACAAATTTTTGCCTCCATATAATTTCTTGTTTCCTCTTGGTTGCGTGTTAAGTTTCCCCACTCATATTCTTCAGATATCCTGTGTGTGTTTCTTTATCAGCCACTACGAAAATCTGCGGCGTACCCCATACACATAACGCAGCTATGCGTTATGTGTATGAGTGAGGGTAACGTAAGTATGTTAGAGCACACTAATAAAAGATTTTGCGGAAATGTGGTTATACGATACGCAGCATCATATCCTTCCACGTATCATAACACACAAAATTAACACACATTTTCTCTTTTAACGTCCTTTTGTAATTTCGGAGTTTTACACAACAGCTGAGCCATGGGGAAAATTGTCATCGTTGGCAGTCATTGTCGATGTCGGTGTCGGTGTCTGCAATGTAATTACAAAACAGATTTTAATGCGTTTTTTTATTCTAAAGAAGAGAAGATGACACCAAGCCCCCCAACACTCCCACCACCTCACTCCAACAACTGTGGCCATAAACACATTGGTAGCCAACCACCAGCTCGTGGGTAATTCATAAATAATCATGCGTTGCTGGGCACACGTTCACGTGTTCCATCTAACGCGCCACAACCATTAAAATGTATGAACGCAGCAACATGCGTTGCGTTGAAATTAAGAAAAAAAAGAGCGAAAAAAATGAAAATGTTTATTTATATTTATTTCTATTCTCAACTTAATGAAAGCAAATGTCATTATGCCGGTTTTAGACCTTTTTTACGGCCACAGACCACGTCATGGATTTTTTTGGTTTTGCTTTTAAGGTCAAACGGCAAGACATGTTATCTTTTGGTGGCAAAAAGGCAAACGCCATAAACACCTCCCTGGATTTTAATGGTTTCCAAAAATTTTGGAGAAATTTTAAAGCTCTTCAAAATGTAAAACTTTTTTTATATTTTTTGAAATACATTTTTGTATGGGAACATAGAAGACTCAAAGGTTAATTTTCTTATTTGGGTGGCGAGGGGGAGGTGGAGAAAAATGCAAGTGCCATCAAAAACAAATTGTGCAATAAAACCTATTTTTCATGATAACATAAAATAACGTGGTTATCATATATTTTTACAAATGATGCTTAAAAAATGCCCATAAATTTTTGCCTTCATAAATTTTTAAGGAAATAAAAGCGGTTTTTCAATTTTGAAAAATTTTTATACAAAATAAATACAGAATTTTTATAACTTCACATAACCATCACATAGTGATATACATCTACACGCAGTATTGGCCATTAACCTGCTAGAAAACAATCAACGCCGCTGGTGCAGACAGATTGCCAGCTGAAATATTGGGTTGCCCAAAAAGTAATTGCGGATTTTTTAAAAGAGAGTAAATGAATTTTTAATAAATCTTAGAATGAACTTTAATCAAATATACTTTTTTTACACTTTTTTCTAAAGCAAGCTAAAAGTGCTCAGTTATCAGCTGCTAGCTGATAACTGACAGAAGAAAGAATGCAATTACAGAGTCACAAGCTGTGAAAAAATTTGTCAACGCCGACTATATGAAAAATCCGCAATTACTTTTTGGGCAGAGGCAACACATGATAAAAACATCAAATTTTTGTATACCCACCACCACAGGATGGGGGTATACTCATTTTGTCATTCTGTTTGCTAAACATCGACCCAATAAAGTACACAAATTCTTAGGTCAGGTTTAAGTGGCAGTCTGCCATCAGACTCACTTAGAAGTTTTCGTCCATTGTGATACCACAGGAACAGAAGAAAAGGAAGATGCCTTCTAGTTCCTACCGTTGAACCATCCAGATCGCCTTAAAAAGCCCAATAACTTGCGAATATTCACATCCGCTAAATCAGAAAGGTTCTCAAAGAAATGAGAACCTTAAGTGGAACTCCTTCTGACTGCTAGTGCGGAACACACACGCAAAAGGTATTCTATAGTCTCTTCATGTTCGATGTCCCTACAGGTACTGCAAAAGTCGTTGCTGGCAACCTACAGTCTGTCAGCATGTTTACCGATTAGTCGGTGACCTGTCATGACCTACACAATGACTGAGGCGTCTGTTCTAGCCAATGACAGCAATGACAGTAGACCTCTTCAAGTCTAGATTAGCCTACATAGTTTTGGAATGCTCACAGGCCCCTCTATGTGACCATCTATCATTATCATCGTTGACTGGTACTGAAAACTTAGCTTACATGTCTCGCTAGAGGCATACCCACAGATTCCAGTTTCCCTGGAATGTGTAGGGTAGTTCCTAGTCTCGCAAGCTCGTCCGCTTTACAATTTCCCGAGATATCTCTGTGGCCCGGCACCCAGAACAGGTGATTTTGAACTGTTCAGCCATCTCGTTGAGAGATCTGCGACTGTCGAGGGCAGTTTTTGTGTTCAGAAATACATTCTCCAGGGACTTAATGGCTGCCTGGCTGTCTGAGAAGATATTTATGCCAGTCGTCGTAATGACATTATATCTTAGCCATTCCACCACTATCTTAATTGCAAACATCTCGGCTTGATACACACTGCAGTGGTCGGGTAAGCTCTTCGATAAAGCCCACCTGGTCGTCTAGTTTGGAACCATTCGTATAAAAATCTATGTAACTTCTGTTACCAGGGATATCGTAGTTCAAATCGGTTCTATCAGGAATAGTGGTACCGTAGTTTTTATTAAAAAGCGGCTCAGGGTAGGGTGTAATCCAATTTGCCTGCAACATCGGATAACGTAATCCACACGACCAATGAGAAAGCTCCCTTAGCCTCATGGCAGTGATCGCAGCAATTTGTCTAGCCGCAATGTGCAGATGCATTAAATGTAGCATGAAATTTAGTGCATCAGATGGGGTCGACCTCAGTGCGGCTGTGATGCAGCCATTCTTTGGATCCGGTTAAGTATTGAGCAGTAGGTGGACTTTTTAAAGCGCCGTCCACCAGACCACAACACCATATAGCATTATAGGTCTGACAACTGCAGTATATACCCCATGCATGACATGCGTTTTAAACCTCCAACTTTTGCCAATGGATGTCTTGCAGGTGTAAGTATTGAGCAGTAGGTGGACTTTTTAAAGCACAGTCCACCAGACCACAACACCATATAGCATTATAGGTCTGACCACTACAGTATATACCCAATGCATGACATGCGGTTTAAACCTCCAACTTTTGCCAATGGCTGTCTTGCAGGTGTATAGGACAAGAGTGGCCTTTCTTAGATAGAAGTCTATGTAGCTTCTGTTACTAAGGATATCGTAGTTCAAATCGGTTCTATTAGGAATAGTGGTACAGTAAAACGGGTCAGGTAGGTTGTAATCCACACTGCCTGAAACATCGGATATTGTATCAAGGATAACACAGTGTCCGGAGCTGTCGCATGACCAATAATAAAGCTCCCTTAAGCTCACGGCAGTGATCGCAGCAATTTGTCTAGCCGCAATGTTCAGAGGCATTAGATGTAGCATAAAATTTGGTGCATCAGATGGGGTCGACCTCAGTGCAGCTGTGATGCAGCCATTCTTTGGAAGTAATGAGCAGTAGGTGGACTTTTTAAAGCGCCGTCCACCAGACCACAACACCATATAGCATTATAGGTCTGACAACTGCAGTATATACCCAATGCATGACACGTGGTTTTAACCTCCAACTTTTGCCAATGGCTGTCTTGCAGGTTTAAGTATTGAGCAGTAGGTGGACTTTTTAAAGCGCCGTCCACCAGACCACAACACCATATTGCATTACAGGTCTGACAACTGCAATATATACCCCATGCATGACATGCGGTTTAAACCTCCAACTTTTGCCGATGGCTGTCTTGCAGGTGTAAGTATTGAGCAGTAGGTGGACTTTTTAAAGCGCCGTTCACCAGACCACAACACCATATAGCATTATATGTCTGACAACTACAATGTATAACCCAATGCATGACATGCGGTTTAAACCTCCAACTTTTGCCAATGGCTGTCTTGCAGGTGTAAGTATTGAGCAGTAGGTGGACTTTTTAAAGCACCGTCCAACAGACCGCAACACCATATAGCATTATAGGTCTGACAACTGCAGTATATACCCAATGCATGACACGTGGTATAAACCTCCAACTTTTGCCAATGACTGTCTTGCAGGTGTATAGGACAAGAGTGGCCTTTCTTAGATAGAAGTCTATGTAGCTTCTGTTACCAAGGATATCGTAGTATAAATCGGTTTTATCAGGAATAGTGGTACAGTAAAACGGGTCAGGAAAACATCGGATATTGTATCAAGGATAACACAGTGTCCGTAGCCGCCACATGACCTAAGAAAAAGCTCCCTTAAGCTCACGGCAGTGGTCGCAGCAATTTGTCTAGCCGCAATGTCCAGATGCATTAAATGTAGCATGAAATTTAGTGCATCAGATGGGGTCGACCTCAGTGCGGTTTTGATGCATGCATTCTTTGGATCCGGTTAAGTATTGAGCAGTAGGTGGACTTTTTAAAGCGCCGTCCACCAGACCACAACACCATATAGTATTATAGGTCTGACAACTGCATGACACGTGGTTTAAACCTCCAACTTTTGCCAATGGCTGTCTTGCAGTTGTAAGTATTGAGCAGTAAGTGGACTTTTTAAAGCGCCGTCCACCAGACCACAACACCATACAGCATTATAGGTCTGACAACTGTAGTATATACCCAATGCATAACATGCGGTTTAAACCTCCAACTTTTGCGAATGGCTGTCTTGCAGGTGTAAGTATTGAGCAGTAAATGGAGTTTTTAAAGCGCCGTCCACCAGACCACAACACTATATAGCATTATAGGTCTGACAACTGCAGTTATTACCCAATACATGACACGCGGTTTAATCCTCCAAATTTTCCCAATGGTTGTCTTGCAGGTGTATAGAGCAAGGGAACTTTCCCCTAACCGCAATTGCCACATTATCAGCATACGCGACCACTTTTACAACTTTTTCTTCCAGAGACCATTATATATTGTTAATGGTCATATTCCAAAGTAGAGGACATAGTACACCTCCTTGAGGTGTTCCTCTGCTGACCCATCTTTTTAGATCCACAGATCCCAAGCCTGCCGTAATGCATCTTTAAATAAACTTTCTTACGGTAGAGTTGGATGCCTAGAAACACCAACTCCTTTATGATTGACGTCGATTTTGCATTATTGAAAGCACCTTCAATGTCAAGAAATGCTACCATTGTATATTCCATGACAGCGAGAGAATGCTCTATATAGCCGAAGGGCTGTTTCAGTGGATTGGCCTTCACTATATGCCTGCTGCTGCCGTGACAGGCGACCTCCAGAAATCTTTGCCCTAAGATATGTTTCTATCAACCTCTCTAGAGTCTTCAGCATAAAGGATGGCAGGCTAAAAGGACGAAACTGTTTCGCTTTTGTGTGGTTGGGTTTTCCTGCTTTCGGTATGAAAAGGACCTTCGTGTGCCTCCATCCCAAAGGTATATATGACATTCTGATACAAGCAGAGTATATCTCCCTAAGCCAGGGAACCAGTCTATCAGACACAGCTTGTAATTCAACCGGTGATACATCATCAGGGCCTGGCGACTTAAAGGAGTCAAAACTTCTTATAGCCCAAAAGATTTTCGTCTCAGACACATTTTCCCGAATAGCCTCCGGCGAATGCATACCAGTGATAAAGTCTTCACCACGATGTCCCTTGGAGAATTTCCCGGGAAATGTAGTTCTAATGTTTCCTCCGACTCTGAATATACCCCACCGCAATAGGTCTCGAGGACACAATCTTCCTTAATCTTGAGGCGGAGCTGGAGGATACAAACGAGTCTTTCAGAGCCTTCATGATCCGTTTGACCACTATGTCTATTTCCTCCGTAGTTTCCACATCTTTTCTGGTCTATAAGGGATAGACATGCAGAATTTGTGCCGAAATTTATCCAAATCTGCCTTTCTCCTGTTTAGCCGAGGGATCACTTCTACAGTATTTTCTCCAAGCTGCCAATTCATGTCATAGAATTCTACCCAGGATTTCTTCTGAGTCTTTCTCAGTTCGCCCTTATATTTTCTTAGCACAGCCTTGTAGATGTGCCAATCGTGGGGTGCTCTCGTGGCTTTTGCTCTGTTGAAGAGTTTTCTACAGTCCATCCTTAGAACAACCAGCTCTTGGGTCCACCATGGCGGTCGCTGTTTGCCCTTTGGGAATCTTTCAGGGCCTTCATGATCCGCTTGACCACTATGTCTATACCCTCTGTAGTTTCCACATCTTTTCTGGTCTATAAGGGATAAACGTGCAGAATTTATGCCGAAATCTATCCTAATCTGCCTTTCTCCTGTTTAGCCGAGGGATCACTTCTGCAGTATTTTCTCCAAGGCTGCAGAAAAGCTGTGGTCATCCAACCCATCCCAGTTGCATATTCTTGCGGCTTGTAAGGACTCAAGAAGACAAATCGGGAGATCGGCTTATATGGGAGCTATACCAGGTTATAGACCAATTTAGACCGTTCTTGGCACAGTTGTTGAAAGTCTCAGCAAAACACTACACGCTAAATTTTAGCCAAATCGGACAAAAATTGCGGCTTATAAGGGCTCAAGAAATCAAATCGGCAGATCGGTTTATATGGGAGCTATATCAGATAATAGACCGATTTGGACCGTACTTAGTATAGATATTTGAAGTTGTAACAGAACACTGCGGAAGCCACCGTAGCGTAGAGATTAGCATGTCCGCCTATGACTCTTAACGCCTGGGTTCGAATCCTGGCGAGACCATCAGAAAATATTTTAAGCGGTGGTTTTCCCCTTCCTAATGCTGGCAACATTTGTGAGGTACAATGCCATGTAAAACTTCTCTCCAAAGAGGTTTCGCACTGCGGCACGCCGTTCGAACTCGGCTTTAAAAAGGAGGCCCCTTATCATTGAGCTTAAAACTTGAATCGGATATGTGAGAAGTTTGCCCCTGTTCCTTAGTGGAATGTTCATAGGCAAAATTTGCATTTGCAACAGAACATGACGCATGACGAATTTCAGCTAAATCGAAAAAAATTGGCTTCAGGGGCTCAAGAAGTCAAATCAGGTTACAGACCGATTTGGACCGTACTTAGCAAAGTTGTTGGAAGTCAGAACAAAACACTATATGCACAACTGGCAAACATATATATGGGAGCTATATCTAATTCTGAACCGATTTCGAGCAAACTTCTCAGATAATGTGATAGTCGTCGAGGAAAGCTTTGTGCAAAATTTTGGCAATATGGGTCAATAAATGCGCTTGCTGTGACTCTAGAAGTTAAAATCGGGTGATATATATACATGAGAGCTATATCTAAATCAGAACCGATTTACATTAAATTCACCAGTGATGCTGGGAGTCATAAGAAAATCCTTCCTGCAAAATTTCGAGAAAATCGGTTAACAAACGACCATTTTATTGCAATATTACTGAAAATCGGACGAACATATTTATGAGAGCTATAACCAAAATCTGACCCGATTTCGACTAAACTCTATGAATATTGTGGCAGTCATCGAGGAAAGCTTTGTACAATATTTTGGCAAGATTGGACAATAAATGTGCTTGCAGTGGCATTAGGACTGAAAATCGGGCGATATATATATGCGAGAGCTATATCTAAATCTGAACCGATTTATACGAAATTCACCAGTAATATTTAGAGTCATAAGAAAAACCTTCCTGCAAAATTTGGACAGAATCGGTTAACAAATGAGCACTTTTTTGCAATATTTCTCAAAATCGGACGAACATATATATGAGAGCTATACCAAAATCTGAACCGACTTTCATGAAATTCCCCAGTAATATTGAGAGTCAAGAGAAAATCCCTCCTGTCGAATTTCGAGAAAATCAGTTAACAAAAGACCATTTTATTGCAATATTACTGCAAATCGGATGAACATATATATGGGAGCTATATCTAAATCTGACCAGATTTCGACTAAACTCTATGAATATTGTGGCAGTCATCGAGGAAAGCTTTGTGCAATATTTTGGCAAGATTGGACAATAAATGTGCTTGCAGTGGCTTTAGGAGTGAAAATCGGGGGATTAATATATATGAGAGCTATATATAAATCTGAACCGATTTCCATGAAATTCATCAGCAATGTCGAAAATCATGAAAACATGATTCCTGCCAAATTTCGTAAGAATCGGTTAACAAATGACCATTTTATTGCATTATTACTGAAAATCGGACGAACATATATATGGGAGCTATATCCAAATCTGATCCGATTTCGACTAAACTCTATGAATATTGTGGTAGCTATCGAGGAAAGCGTTGTGCAATATTTTGGCAAGATTGGTCAATAAATGTGCTTGCAGTGGCTCTAGGAGTGAAAATCGGGCGATATACATATATGCGAGAGCTATATCTAAATCTGAACCGATTTCCATGAAATTCACCAGTAATGTCGAAAATCATAAAAACATGATTCCTGCCACATTTCGGATCGGATGAAAATGGCGATCTGTAGTTTGTACACAAATTAACATGGACAGACATACAGACAGACGGACGGACGGACAGACAGACAGACAGATGGACATAGCTAAATCGAATCAGAAAGTGATTCTGAGTCGATCGGTATACTTATCACCATTTTGTATATCTTGTATATGTATCTCTCTTCCTTTTGGGTGTTACAAACAAATTCACTAAGTTATAATACCCTGTACCAGAGTAGTGGTGTAGGGTATAAATATCAGAGTAAATGGTATATCGCTGGTAAGCCTTAATGTCCATACCGCTTTTAAATTTCTTCTCAAATTTCTTTCTTCTTTAAATTTTTTCTTAAATTTCTCTTAGCACAAACACAAGAAAAGTTTATATATCACAATTCAAGCTAAAAGGGTCAAAGACACCTCCAAAAATACTTCCAAACATTTGGCTTATCATAAAAAGGAATTTTGTTTGACCTGAAAGATTTTATTAGCTGAATTTAAAGCTCAATGCTACGAAAGCCATAAAATGGTGTTCATTGAAGTATACTTTTAAAGCGATTACCAAAAAAAAAAGGGTAACCCAAGTATAATTTCTTGTGAAAGCAATCTTCAACATCGTTGTCATTCACATACCTTGCTCCCGAAAAGCAAAGAAATACACACAAAAAAGGTCACATTCCATGAAGAAAGACAGACAGATAAAGAGAGAGAGCGGCTGGAAAAACCATTGAAGCTCTTTTTTTTGGTAACAAAATTGTTTTGTTTTTTAATCGAAAAGGAAATTTTCTTTTTATGAACATTTCGTTTGTTTTTTTTCACCCGACCTATCTCTTAAGGCGGCACAAATATATTTACTCATGACGTCATTTGGACGTACGTGTTTCCTTTTCCTTAGCTGCTGCTTAGCCCTGGGGCAATGACAAAGGACCTTTTTCCGCCAGCCTCCAACCTACAATTCCTACTCTACTCTTAAGCAACCACATGGGCATGCTGCCTTACAGACTGTATTAAAATGCAAATGCAAACGTCTTTAAAATAAATAAACAAATATTTATCATATTTCAAAAACAAAACCGAAACCGAAACCAAAGACCGCAAACCATAAGCAAACGAGAGGAAGGCACAAGAGGAAGAAAAAAATCTTTTTTTTTTCGTTGAGAGGGTGTTTCATAATTTCAATAGAGCCAAAGAAAGTTTCCTTTAAGGATATCCCTGCTTAAGGCTTTAGAGCAACCAACTTGAATTTTAAGGGTAGCAATTTTTCACTTTCCGTGTGTAGTTTACCACAAAAGGTTACCACAGCAACACTAACAACAACGGACACCGGAAATAAGCAAAAGAGCGGAAATAATTTGCTTTGCTTAATATCCTGCAGCATGTGCGTAGCATACAAACAAGTAGGAAAACACTCAAAAATACCTGTAACAAAACAAAAACGCCTTGGCCTTTCAACGGACAAAATCTTCATGTCTAGTGTGACCATGTCTGACAGGTGTTTAACACCAATGTTGCCCTTTGGGGCTTTTAAAAACAAATTTTTACATAAACACATAAAAAAACGGTATAAAAAAATTTTTGGTTGGATATCATAACAAACCACACTTGGCACAGTTATTGGAAATCATAACAAAACACGTCGTGCAAAATTTCATCCCAATCGGATAAGAATTGCGCGCTCTAGAGGCTCAAGATGTCAAGACCCAAGATCGGTTTATATGGCTGCTATATCAGCTTAGGGTCCGATTTGAACCACACTTGGCACAGTTATTGGAAATCATAACAAAACACGTCGAGCAAAATTTCATCCCAATCGGATAAGAATTGCGCGCTCTAGAGGCTCAAGATGTCAAGACCCAAGATCGGTTTATATGGCAGCTATATCAAAACATGAACCGATGTGACCCATTTACAATACCAACCGACCTACACTACTAAAAAGTATTTGTGCAAAATTTTAAGCGGCCAGCTTTACTCCTTCGGAAGTTAGCGTGCTTTCGAAAGACAGACGGACGGACGGGCGTGGCTAGATGGACATAAAATGTCGCGACGATCAAGAATATAATTACTTAATGGGGTTTCAGACGAATATTTCAAGCAGTTACAAACAGAATGACGAAATTAGTATACCCCCCATCCTATGGTGGAGGGTATTAAAAAATTGATAAAATGGTAGAATGGTGGAAATTTAACTTCAATAACATTTTGCAGATTAAAATTTCGATTAATTTTTGAAGAAATAAAATTCGGCAAACAATTTTATCGAAGAAAATTACATAACTTGCCGCAATAAATTTTCGATAAAAATATTTATCGATAAAAATATTTATCGATAAAAATATTTATCGATAAAAATATTTATCGATACAAATATTTATCGATAAATATTGCTATTGGGAAATATTAATTTGATCAATGTATTAACGCTTACAAAACTCTTCACATGTAGCCAAAAATTTTCTGTAGAAACAGCATTTAAGTTCAATATTCCATGAAATGAAGTTTCAGTTACATTTCGATAAAATATTTGTACCCTCCACTTCGAAATATTTGTCTAAGACCCCATAAAGTATACTTATTCTTGGTCGTCATGACATTTTTAGTCGATCTAGCCATGTCCGCTCATCCGTCTGTCTGTCCGTATGTTTGCCTGTCCGTTCGTCTGTCTGTCCGTCCGCCCGTCTGTCCATCCGTCTGTCCGCCCGTCTGTCCAAAGCGCTCTTACTTTCGATGGAGTAAAAGTAGGCAAAGGTAGGATTGGGCCATATCGATCCCTGTTTTGATATAGCTGCCATATAAACCGATCTTGGATCTTGATTTCTTGAGCTACTAGAGGGCGCAGTTCTTATCCGATTTGGCACAAGGCGTTTTGTTAAGACTTCCAACAACTGTACTTAGTATGATTTAAATCGGTTCATAACCTGATATGGCTGCAGTATAAGCCGATCTTAGATATTGTCTTATTGAGCCATTAGAGGGCGCACTTCTCACCCGATTTGTCTGAAATTGAGAATGAAGTGTTCTGTTACAACTTCCAAAAACTGTGCTAAGTATGGTTCAAATCGGTACATAACCTGATATAGCTACCATATAAACCCTTCTTAAGCCTCTAGAGGGCGCAATTCTCATCCGATATGGCTGAAATTTGGCACAAAGTGTTTGGTACGACTTCCAACAACTGTGCTTAGTATAGTTCAAATCGGTTCATAACCTTATATAGCTGCCGTATAAACCGATCTTAGATATTGTCTTATTGAGCCACTAGAGGGCGCACTTCTCATCCGATTTGGCTGAAATTGTGTACGAAGTGTTCTGTTACAACTTCCAAAAACTCTGGAAGTTGTACATAACCTGATATAGCTGCCACATAAACCCATCTTGGATACTGACTTCTTGAGCCACTAGAGGGCGCAATTCTTATCCGATTTGGCCGAAATTTGGTGTTTTGTTATAACTTCCAACAACTGTGCATAGTAGGGCTCAAATCGGTTCACAACCGCTGCCATATAAAACGATCTTGGATCTTGACTCCTTGAGCCTCTAGAGGGCGCAATTCTCATTCGATTTGGCTGAAATTGTGAATGAAGTGTTTTGTTATGACCTTAAAAAACTGAGTTCGGTATGGTTCAACTCGGTACATAGCCTGATAAAGCTGCCATATAAACCGATCCGGGATCTGGACTTCTTAAGCCAATAGAGGGCGCAATTCTTATCCGATTGGCTGAAATTTTGTAAAACGGATGAGGATCGGTCTATATGGCAGCTATATCCAAATCTGTATCCAAATCTGTATCCAGATCTGTATCTGTAATATTGAAGAAGGGTGTCGAAGGACCTAACACAACTCACTGCCCCAAATTTCAGTAAAATCGGATAATAAATGTGGCTTTTATGGGCCTAAGACCCTAAATCGGCGGATCAGTCCATTTGAGGGCTATATCAAGATATAGTCCGATATAGCCCATCTTCGAACTTAACCTGCTTATGGACAAAAAAAGAATCTGTGCAAAGTTTCAGCTCCATTTCTCTATTTTTAAAGACTGAAGCGTGATTTCAATCGTAGCACAGAGATTAGCATGTCCGACTATGACTCTGAACGCCTGGGTTCGAATCCTGGCGAGATCATCAGAAAAAATTTTTCAGCGATGTTTTCCCCTCCTTATGCTGACAACATTTGTGATGTCCTATGCCACGTAAAGCTTCGCTCCAAAGAGGTGTCGCACTGCGGTATGCCGTTCGGACTCGTCTATAAAAAGGAGGATCCTTATCATTGAGCTTAAACTTGAATAGGACTGCACTCAATGATATGTGAGAAGTTTGCCCCTGTTCCTTAAAAATTATTTTTATAAAAATATGGCAACTTGGTTCACCAACTGTCTATGAAAAAATCTTGCACGCTTCTATGGCCACATAAAAAATAATAATACCCCTAACCCCTCATAATATATTCTGAATGTGTGAATGAATTCATATTTTTATTCTCTCTGCCACCTTCATTCTTTGCATCCTGCAAATCATCATTTATTTCCAGGAGCCACTTCTTTGTCTCTGAAAGCACCAACTGTTTTATTGTTGCTGCTGTTATTGTTGTTGTTGTGGTGGTTTTCATTCACTAAAATGTGTTTTTTTCTATCGCTCGCTCGCTCTCTCTCTCTCTCTCTCTCATTCCCTTTAGCCTCCTTCTTCAAAAGTAATTTCACTTTTCATTCAGTTCCACACTTGGTGCAAAGTTCACTTTGTTGGTGGCCTCGAAAACAGTAGTGAGCTGACTGCTGTAAGATTTTCCATTAAAGTTTTCAACTTGGCCAACAGCAATGTGAGAGCTCTATACACCTATTTAGAGGTAAAGGGACCAAAATTTAAACTGCAAGAGGTTTGTGAGGGGCGAAGAAGGGGGGTTGTGAAGGCATAACAAAGTGTATGGGCATGCCAAAGCTTTAATGTCAAATAGCCCATGGGTAAGTGGGCTTGGTTTGTATTAAAATTTTCTCTTATTACCCTCATTAGTTAAGTCATTTTGTAAATATATTTCAGCACACTTCTTCACAATGGGACGACCCAAACTAACGGAGGGGAAATGAGAAAAACTGAAAAAAGCAACATAAACGCACACGGAGGCGGATATGTGTGTATTAGGGTTTAAGGAAATAAGGAGCGAGAGAAAGAAAGTTAAAAAAGACAAAAAGCTATAGAGATATATTGGCCTAAATTTGTAATGCCATGATTGCGTTATACTAATTAGAAGAAAATCTCGTTATTTAGACAAGCCTTCGTACAAGTTTATCGAAAAATTAACATCTCAACAGATGTACAGAATCATGCGTACCACGAAATAGTGGTGTAATGGTAGCAGAAAAATGTCTGTCACTACGCAAAAACGCATGCATTGGGAAAGAGTCAGCTAACAGTCAAGGTTGTCGAGCGTGTTTAATGTGGTAACTGTATCATAGAGGCGTTTTTGCAAGTAATACGAGTCAAATACAACATACCAACACACGGCCCTTGAAGCCATCACACCTAATATGGTTGAAAAGTCTTCTAATCATAGACGAAATGCGTCCCATAGCCGTTGGTGTGTGTTGCTATCTCTGGCTTTCCTTTTTCATATGCAAAGAAAATCTCCGATCATTGAGCTCGTCTCGAAAGAGAAACAAACAAAAATGGGAAAATTTCATGATCTTCGCCTTAACAGGCAAAAAACTTGAAAAAACCCAAAAGTTTTTAGCTTTAAACAAAATCACGCTACAACGTTTAAACATTGAGATGAAATTTTCCACAGACCCGTTTTTTTTTTCTTTACGCAGGTTAAGTTCTTGAATGGGCTAAATCGGACTATATTTGGATATTTGTGCCATATAGACCGAACTGGCGATTTTTTTTTTTTTTTTGTATTTTTTGTATGATTTCGCTGAAATTTTAAACAGGAAGTTGTACTAGGAGCCCCGATATTCAAACCGAATACTCCCCATATCGGATAATATTTACTTATAGCTGTCATATAGACCGATATGCCGGTTGAGGGTCTTAAGCCCATAACAGGCGCATTAATATCCGATTTGAATGAAATTTTAAACAGTACGTTGCTTTAAGCCTACCGACATCCTACTCATATATGTGTCAATTATATGTGTATTCCACGTGGAGGTGGCGATCCCCATCAAGCTCCTATAGGTAACCAAGCTCGTTCCGGTTCAAAGGACCGATCGCCGCTGGAACAATGGCCACGTCATTTAAAGGCGCTAATAACTCGCCTTGTCATATCGAGCATCATAGGCACTCAGTACTTGCGCAAGAGCCGGTGCCACTCAACCTTTCACTGAGACTCTACACTCGACCATATTTAGATATAGATCGGACCATATTTAGATATAGCTGTCATATAAACCGAACTGCCGATTAAGGTAAGACCCTTAAGTAAGCCCATAAAACCTACAATTATTGTCCAATTTCGCTGAAATTGGAAATAAAGAGTTGATTAAAGCCTCCCAATATTAGACTCAAATATGGTTCAGATGGGTCTATATTCAGATATAGCTGCCATATAAAGCGATGCACCGATTAAGGTTCTAAAGCCCATAAAATCTGCATTTATTACCCAATTTCGCTAGAATTTGATATAGTGACTTGAATTAAGCCATCCATACTTCGACCAGCATATGGTCCAGATCAGATTTTACTTAGAAATAGCTGCTATGTAGACCTATCTTCCAATTTAGGGTCTTCAATCCATAAAAAGCGGATTTAGTGCCCAATATCACTTCAACTGGGACATGTATAAGAGTTCTCGGGACCTGAATCAAATATGATCCAGACCAGTCCCCATATGCATATTACTTTGGATATGGTAGTAAAGTTGTTATAAAGGAGGATGGCTAATTTATCCATGGTGTTCGGTACGGTACGGGCGAAACTAAAACGTTTTTATTTGTTTTCTATAATTTTCTATGATTTTTCGCATAATCGATAACTTTTTCGAATAAATAAGTTTATTCATGTTATTTTTTAATAATCGATAATTTTATTTTCGATTTATCGATATTTCTTACTTGAATAATCGATAATTTTCTCTTAGTCGATAATTTTTTAAGTAATCGATCATTTTTCACGTAATCAATATTTTTTTCGAATAATCGATTAATTTTTCGAATAATTAATAATTTCTTCGAATAATTGATAATTTTTTCGAATTATTGATAATTTTTTCGAATAATCGATAATTTTTTCGAATTATCGACAAATTTTTCTATATTACGGAATTAGGGCCATGGAATTTTTTTTTAAATTTTGTGATCATAAGTCATAAGTAATTTTAGAAGACATTTTTCGAAAAAAAATATCGGTAATCTTTCACTTAATCGATAATTTTTCACAAAATCGATAATTTTTCACAAAATCGATAGTTTTTCACAAAATCGATACTTTTTTTCGAATAATCGATATTCTTCCAATAATTGGTAATTTTTTGAATCATGGATCATTTTCTCGAATTATCGATTATTTTTTCGAATAATTAATCATTTTTTCGAGTATTTGATAATTTTTTGGAATATTTGATAATTTTTTCAAATTATCGTAAATTCTTGATCATTTGTTCGAATCAAGGATAATTTTTTCGAACTGTCGATTACTTTTCCGAATAATTGATAATTTTTTTGAATTATCGATAATTTTTGTGAATTATCAACAAATTTTTCTATATCACGGAATTAGGGCAATGGAAAACTTTTTTCAATATTTTATGATCATAGAAGTTTTTTTTAAAATAACTAAATTTTGGAAAACATTTTTCGGAAAAAAAATATCGATAATCTTTCACTTAATCGATAATTGCTCATGAAATCAATAAATTTTCACAAAATCGATCATAATAATCGAAATTTGTTTCAATAATGGATAAGTTTTTCGAATCATTGATCATTTTTTCGAATTGTCGAATACTATTTCGAATATTGATAATTTTTCGAATTGTCATTAATTTTTTCGAACTATCGATATTTTTTTCGAATTATCGAAAAATTGTTCTATATCACCGAATTAGAACTATGGAAAATTTCTTCAATATTTTATGATCATAGAAGTTATTTTCAAAATAACTCAATTTTGGAAGACATTTTTCAAAAAAAAAAAAAATATCAATAATCTACCTCTTTCGATAGCTTTTTACGTAATCGATCATTTTTCATGAAATCGATGTTTTCCATTAATTGATAATTTTTTCAAATCATGGATCATTTTTTCGAATTATCGATTACTTTTCGAATAATTGATATTTTTTTTTGAATTATCGATATTTTTTTTGAATTATCGACCAAATTTTCTATATCACGGAATTAGGGCCATGGATTTTTTTTTTATTATTTTATGATCATAGAAGTTTTTTCAATTTAACTAAATTTTGGAAAACATTGTTCGGGAAAAAAAAATATTGATAATCTTTCACTTAATCGGTAATTGTTCATGAAATCGATCATTTTTCACAAAATCGATAGTTTTTTCTTCGAATAATTGATATTTTTTTCAATAATTGATCATCGAATTGTCGATTATTTTTTTGAGTAATTGATAATATTTTCGAATTATCGATAATTTTTTGAATTATCGATAATTTTTCGAATTATCGATAATTTTTTTCGAACTCTCGATGATTTTTCCAAATTACAGACAGACTTTTCTATATCACGGAATTGGGAGTATGAAAAATGTCTTCAATATTTTATGTTCATAGAAGTCTTTTTTCAAAATAACTCAATTTTGGAGGACATTTTACAAAAAAAATATCGATAATCTTTCACATAATCGATTATATTTCACTCGATCGATAACTTTTTATGTAATCGATAATTTTTCATAAAATCGATATTTTTTTCAAATAATCGATTTTTTTCCATAATTGACAATTTTATCGAATTATCGATAAATTTTTCTAAATAATAAATTAGGGCTACGGAAAATTGTTTCAATATTTTATAATCATAAAAGTTTTGTTTCAAAATAAGTCAATTTTGGAAGACATTTTTCAAAAAAAAAATCGATAATCTTTTAATAAATCGAATAAATTTTCCGTAATCGGTAATTATTCACGAAATCGATAATTTTTTTCAAATAATCGATATTTTTTCAATTGATATTGATATAATAATTGATAATTTTTTCGAATCATGTATCACTTTTTCGAATTATCGATTATTTTTACGAATTGATAATATTTTCGAATAATTGACAATTTTTTCGAATTATATTTTTTCTATATTATTTTTTCTATATTATTTTTTCTATATTTTCTATATATGGAAAATTTCTTCAATATGTTATGATTATAGAATTTTTTTTTTTTTTCAAAATAACTCAATTTTGGAAGACACTTTTCAAAAAAAATATATATCGATAATCTTTCGATAATCTTTCACTTAATCGATAATTTTATACGTGATCGATAATTATTCATGAAATCGATAATTTTTTTGGAATAATTAATTTTTTTTTAAATAATTGATAATTTTTTCGAAAAATTGATAATTTTTTCGAAAAATTCATAATATTTTCGAAAAATTCATAATTTTTTCGAAAAATTCATAATATTTTCGAAAAATTCATAATATAATAAATTTTTCTGAATAATGTAATTAGGGCTACGAAAAATTGTTTCAATATTTTATTATCATAGAAGTTTATTTTCAAAATAAGGAAATTTTAGAAGACATTTTTCGAAAAAAAAAATTTAAAAAAAATTCTATGATTAAGAATAATAATAATATTTTTAGAAAAATTTAATTGTTAATATAATAGTGCAATATTTAATTTTCTTCGTAAATTGGGTTTCTCCTTCACCTCAAGAACTGTTTAATTTTCCTCTTTTAAAGCTTGGCATTTTAAATTCTTTCCCCCTTTATGTTAATATCTAAATTGTCGTCTCCATATTATCATATAGTCTGATTATATGCCATCTGCACAGTTTAATTCGATTTGGGGTTGCACATGGTCTTATTCAAGTAAAAGAGAATTAAACCGCAGACACTGTATGTGTTCGTTTTGAAGAATTAAGGATTTCTTTTTTTTTAATGAATGCATTCAGGTGGTAAAAACTGGTATATAATGACAAAAAATGTCTTAAACATGGAATAGCAATTGGGTGTCTTGATAAATTACTCAAATGGAATAATTCAAACACCGACACCATTAGTCATGACTGTCTTAAATGACATATAAATTGAGTGTGACGATTTAAAATGTCTTTGTCTTATAAATGGCATCCAAAACAGAGCAGAAATATTAATCATACGTTTTGCTCAAGACTTACAAAAAAAAATTTTAATGGCATAAGCAAGACATACCTGAAAAGAGAAAAAAAAATCAAAATTAGAAAAAATTATTTTCATAAATTAAAGATGGATTAGGTAAGGTTATAGTGGGAGTCTGCAATCAGACTTATTTAGAAATTTTTAGTCAATTGTAATAGCACAGTAACTAATGGATAAAGATACCTTCAAGTTCCAATCGCTGTACTAGCAAAATCACTGTAGCAAGTCAGAGATCATAAAATCCAAGCAGTGTCAGTGCTTATTTCTATCAAATTCAAAGTTCTATATGTGAATATAACAGTTTTAGTTTAGGATTTTTTCTTAAAAATCTCACATTTTACAGCCCCTAATGTTCACCTGGCCGCCTGCCTGTCTGCCTACCTTTGTTTGCCTATCTTATAAAACGGAAAAAGGTCTGTTGTTATGTTTGGGTGCGAATGAATATTCCAAACCAAAGCTTGAGAGGAGAAAAAGGACAACATTGCCATAAGGTTTTTTTGTTTTTGTCCCACTCAAGCTCTTCAACCTTCCAGAGGAAGAGAAGATTGAAAATTTAATTTATTCCAAAGTCCTTTAAAATTTATTGAGCAAACTATTTAAACGAACATGTGTGTACCAGCACACACACACACGCACACACTTAAGCCTTAAATTTTCGTTTGCTGGCAAGACCCAAAAATAAAGAAAAACTCATTTGCTTGTGTGAGTGCATGTGTATGAGCTACAACTTAACATTTAGGTTAGATACAGGCCAACATTCTAAACCATTTATTGTCTTTAATTGGAAGACAAGGCATCTCTTCTTTTAATTGACTTCCCAAAATAAAATGAAAAGAATTTTCAGAATGGAATTTTTCCACAATTTTATTTAAGAAGGTGTTATCAACAATCTAAAGCTTAAAGTAAAAATAAAAAGAATTTCGGAAGCAAGTATTCAATGGCTCAATAACAAATGGATTATGGGAAACAAATATTTCAGAGTTTAGTTGGCATATAAATTTGTAGGATTTAATACCATTGGGCAATAGAATACAGAGTTATTTACTGTTGTGAAATCTTTAAGGAAATTTAAGTTAGTTGTGATAAAGTTAAACAAAAATAGAGAGAACAAGTAGAAGCGTGCTAAGTTCGGCCGGGCCGAATCATATATACCCTCCACCATGGATCGCATTTGTCGAGTTTTTTCCCGGCATCTCTTCTTGGGCAAAAAAAGGATAAAAGAAAAGGTTTGCTCTGCTATTAGAGCGATATCAAGATATGGTCCGGTTCAGACCACAATTAAATTTTATGTTGGTGACCTGTGTAAAATGTCAGCCAATTCGAATAAGAATTGCGAGAGATCGATTTACATGGGAGCTGTATCAGGCTATAGCCCGATTCAGAGCATAATAAACACGTATGTTGATGGTCATGAGAGGACACGTCGTGCAAAATTTCATTCTAATCGGATAAGAATTGCGCCCTCTAGAGGCTCAAGAAGTCAAGACCTAAGATCGGTGTATATGGCAGCTATATCAGGTTATGAACCGATTTGAACCCTATCTGGCACAGTTGTTGAAAGTCATAAAACACATCATGCAAAATTTCAGCCAAATCGGATAAGAATTGCGACCTCTAGAGGGTCAAGAAGTCAAAATCCCAGATCGGTTTATGTGGCAGCTATATCAGGTTAAAGGCCGATTTGAACCATACTTGGCACAGTTGTTGGATATAATAACAAAACACGTCGTGCAAAATTTTATTTCAATCGGATAAGAATTGCGACATCTAGAAGCTCAAGAAGTCAACTCCCAAGATCGGTTATTATGGCAGCTATAGCAAAACATGGACCGATTTGGCCTATTTACAATGCCAACTGACCTACACTAATAAGAAGAATTTGTGCAAAGTTTCAAACGGCTAGCTTAACACCTTCGAAAGTTAGCGAGCTTTCGACAGACAGACCGACGGATGGACGGACGGACTGACAGACGGACGGACGAACGGACGGACAGACGGACGGACAGACGGACGGACAGACGGACAGACAGACAGACAGACGGATGTACTGACGGACGGACAGACAGAAGGGCGGACAGACAGAAGGGCGGACGGAAAGAAGGACGGACGGACAGACGGATGGACATGGCTAGATCGACATAAAATCTCACTACGATCAAGCATATATATACATTATGGGGTCTCAGACGAATATTTCGGGTAGTTACAAACAAAATGACGAAATTAGTATACCCCCATCCTATGGTGGAGGGTATAAAAATCAATTTGTATTTGTTTGTAGGTTTGATTGTTTGTTTGTTTGTTTGTGTGTTCCTTATAGACTTAGAAACGATTGATATGATCCCGTGGTGAAAATAGGGTTCCATATTTTTTGATATCTGAAGGGGGAGCGGACCCTCCCCCTTACCCAAATTTTCAGAAACGCCACATCTCAGAGATGGTGGTGGGATTTAAGCGAAATTTTGTGTGCTCTCTTCTAGTAACCTAAAAACAAAAATGTGGTATCCAAATTTCGGATGGGGTACCTAGGGGCGGCGCCCCATCCAAAAACCTACCAAACACATATTTAGACCAATCACGACAATATTGGACTCAAATGAAAGCTATTTAAGATAAGAAAACGAATCTGATATCGAATTGTCGGAGCAAGTGTTTGGGGGACCACCCCAAGGGAGGGAGCGGACCCTCCCTCTTACCGTAATTTTCAGAAAAAAACAGATCTCAGAGATGGGTGGTGGGATTTAAGCGAAATTTTGTGTGCTCCCTTCTAGTAACCTAAAAACAAAAATTTGGTAACCAATTTCAGGGGGGTACCTAGGGGCGGCGCCCCACCCCCAAAACTTACCATATATTCATATACACAAATTACGACAATATGGGACTCAAATGAAAGGTATTTAAGATAAGAAAACGTATCCGATATCCAATTGTCGGAGCAAGTGTTTGGAGGACCACCCCAACCCCCAAAAGACCCTAAAATCGGACATATTTACCGACCATGGCAATATGGGACTCAAATGAAAGGTATTTGTAAGTAGAATACGAATCTGATATCCAAATATGTTACCAAGTTTCTTCCCCAAAACACCCCCCAAACAGGACTTATTTACTGACCATGGCAATATGGGAATCAAATGAAAGGTATTTAAGATTAGGAAACGAATCTGTTATCCAATTGTCGGACCAAGTGTTTAGGAGACCACCCATACCCCCAAAAACAGCCCAAAATTGGAAAAATTTACGACCATGGCAATATGGGACTCAAATGAAAGGTCTTTGGAAGTATAGAACGAATCTGATATCAATATTGGGGAAAAGTGTCTATGGGGCCACCCCACCCCCTTAACACCACCCACATAGGAAGTATTTGCTGACCATTGCAATATGAGGCTCAAACTGGAGGTTTTTAGAATGGAACACGAATCTGATATATATTTTCAAAGCCACAAAGTCACCGAGTGGCCGCCCCATCCCCCAAAATACCCAGCAAAGCGGTCAATGTTTGCCGACTATGGAAAAATGGGGCTCAGATGAAAGATATTTGGGAGTAGACCATGAATCGGATATCAACATTCGGGACCAACTGTAACACCATAACAACCCCCAATAAGGATGTATTTGCTCACCAAGATAATTTGGGTCTTCAAGACAGTGGAGCTCGATATTCATAGTTTTTAGGGCCCATACCCGAAACCGGACATATTTGATGGCTTTTGCAATAAGGGGTTTACATGAATGGCATTTGAGATTAGAAAACGAATTTTATATCCAATTTTTAGGCCAATGGCAATATGGGGTTTAAATATTGGTTGCCCAAAAAGTAATTGCGGATTTTTCATATAGTTGGCGTTGACAAATTTTTTCACAGCTTGTGACTCTGTAATTGAATTCTTTCTTCTGTCAGTTATCAGCTGTTACTTTTAGCTTGCTTTAGAAAAAAAGTGTAGAAAAAGTATATTTGATTAAAGTTCATGATAAGTTTTATTAAAAATGCATTTACTTTCTTTTAAAAAACCGCAATTACTTTTTGGGCAACCCAATAAATGGTTTTTGAGAGAAGAGCAAGTGTCTGGGGGACCACCTAGCTGCCTTATTTTAATCATTTAAAGACTTAAAACCTTTAACTAGTCTCTTATTTTCTCATGAATTATTTCTTACGATAAATAATAACACATTTCCATCATTAGCCCATGTTCAACACTTTGCAAAAATTCATCTATAGACTTCATTTCCTAGCCATTAATTAAATTTTAAATGTGGATAAATTATGATAAATGAAAACGGAAATTCTTGACAACTCGACCACACTAAACGCAGGTCTAAATTGAAATTCATTTGGCATAAATTATTATTTGCATCATGCCACTTGAAGAGCAAGGGCATGAGCGCGGGCGACGACAAAGTCTGAGATGGTGGCCACGTTTCAATCACAGCGCTTTGAGTACCACACACAAAAAGTCTCCTTGTATGGGGTGTCAAATTGATTTTGTGGCCGAAGCTGTCATTGCCACAGCTGGCTCAAAACCTTCAATCGCCCATGCCCCTGTTCTGCGCCTGTCAAAGGACTGTCGTCGTTTGTGCTACATAATTAATGACATATAATCAAGTTGGCTGTTCTTAGTCTTCTACTAGGGCAACGTTTATGGTTTCTGTGCTATTATTAAATAATAATAAAATATTCAGTATAATTAAGGACGGCGCTATGTAAGATGCATGGTTTTGCTAACATTTAAAACAATCGCTGGCAGTTCTGAACAGCGAGTAACAGTCCGTAAAAAGGCAGAGTTTAAAAATAGTAAAGAATTAAATAGCAATGCCTTTATATTGAGTTGCCCAAAAAGTAATTGCGGATTTTTTAAAAGAAGGTAAATGCATTTTTAATAAAACTTAGAATGAACTTTAATCAAATATACTTTTTTTACACTTTTTTCTAAAGCAAGCTGAAAGTAACAGCTGATAACTGACAGAAGAAAGAATGTAATTACAGAGTCACAAGCTGTGAAAAAATTTGTCAAAGCCGACTATATGAAAAATCCGCAATTACTTTTTGGGCAACCCAATATGTTACAGTTATGGGCGAAATTTTATAAAAAATCTCAATGCTACCCACTTTACTGACTATGCTAAGAATACCATCACATTATGGTAGGGTACCAATAACAACAATGTTATAAATTTTAAATTATAGAGACAGTTATTGTTTATGGTCATGTCTATATGGCCGCCGCTTCATAAAACATGGCCACAAAGCAACAGCAGACCGACATCTGCAGTAGACATGACCACCATCATCAGGAGCAACAACAACACCATTGGCAGAGCTATATAAAAAATTATCATAAAATTGTTCCGTTTCGTAATAAATTTCCCAATGAAAATAATATGCAAATTATTATTCATTTTTGGCATTTAGAGTTTAATACTCCCTCCACACTGCCAGGCCTCGGCTGCAAGAGGTGTACAAAACAGACAGCGCGGGATATATAGCACATTTACCGGCATACAGGTTTTCAGGCAGATGGAGATGGCGCAGGAGAAGGGTAGACAAGTTGTTGGGCATAAAATAAACAAAGTATTCCATGAATTCAAAATTTATTTGTGTTTGTATATTTAAAAATGCAGATCTGAATATCGCAAAGTTACCAAAGAACAAAAATCCATGAATACTCAATTGATTGTCTATGAAAAGCTTAATTTGCGACTAAATTATACCAAAAATATAATAGTGAAATATTCAGTAATATACAATGCAATTATTTTAATGAGGATGTACAGGAATTTAGCCATGAATTACTGCCATACAATATTTTGTACCAAAGACCTTAAAAAAAAACAACTAAGAGCATGTTAAGTTCGGCCAGGCCGAACCTTATATACCCTCCCCCATGGATCGCATTTGTCGAGTTCTTTTCCCGGCATATCTTCTTAGGCAAAACAGGATATAAGAAAAGATTTGCTCTGCTATTACAGCGATATCAAGATATGGTCCGGTTCGGACCACAATTAAATTATATGCTGGAGACCTGTGTAAAATGTCCGCCAGTTCGAATGAGAATTGCGCCCTTTGGGGGCTCAAGAAGTAAAATAGAGCGATCGATTTATATGGGAGCTGTATCGGGCTATAGACCGATTTAGACCATAATAAACACGTATGTTGATGGTCATGAGAGAATCCGTTGTACAAAATTTCAGTCAAATCGGATAATAATTGCAACCTCTAGAGGCTCAAGAAGTCAAGATCCCAGATCGGTTTATATGGCAGCTATATCAGGTTATGGACCGATTTGAACTTTATTTGACACAGTAGTTGAAAGTGAGAATAAAATAAGTCATGCAAAATTTCAGCCAAATCGGATGAGAATTGCGCCCTCTAGAGGCTCAAAAAGTCAAGTCCCCATATCTGTTTATATGACAGCTATATCAGGTTATGAACCGATTTGAACCATACTTGGCGCAGTTGTTGGATATCATAACAAAATACTACGTGCCAAAATTCATTCAAATCGGATTAGGATGGCGCCCTCTAGAGGCTCAAGAAGTTAAGACCCAAGATCGGTTTATATGGCAGCTATATCAGGTTATGGACCGATTTGAACCATACTTGGCACAATTGTTGGATATCATAACAAAACACGTCGTGCAAAATTTCATTCCAATCGAATAAGAATTGCGCACTATAGAGGCTCAAGAAGTCAAGACCCAAGATCGGTTTATGTGGCAGGTAAATCAGGTTATCCACCGATTTGAACCATACTTGGCACAATTGTTGGATATCGTAACAAAACACGTCGTGCAAAATTTTGTTTCAATCGAATAAGAATTGCGCACTCTAGAGACTCAAAAATTCAAGACCCAAGATCAGTTTATATGGCAGCTCTATCAAAACATGGACCGATTTGGACCATTTACAATCCCATACACATACACTTAAAAGAAGTATTTGTGCAAAATTTCGAACGGCTAGCTTTACTCCTTCGAAAGTTAGCGTGTTTTCGACAAACGGACGGACGGACGGACAGACGGACAGACAGACAGACAGACGGACGGACAGGCGGAAGGACAGACGGACGGACAGACGGACGGACAGACGGACGGACAGACGGACGGACAGACGGACGGACAGACGGACGGACAGGCGGACGGACAGACGGACGGACAGACGGACAGACGGACGGACAGACGGACGGACAGACGGACAGACGGACGGACAGACGGACGGACAGACGGACGGACAGACGGACAGACGGACAGACGGACGGACAGACGGATGGACAGACGGACAGACAGACGGACGGACAGACAGATGGACAGACGGACAGACAGACGGACAGACAGACGGACGGACAGACGGATGGACAGACGGACAGACAGACGGACGGATAGACGGACAGACAGACGGATGGACAGACGGAGCAACAGACGGGCGAACTGATGGACGGACGGACAGACGGACGGACAGGCGGACGGAAGGACAGACGTACAGACGGACGGACGGTCAGACAGACAGACAGACGGACTAGATCGTCTTAGATTTTTACGCTGATCAAGAATGTATATACTTGATGGGGTCGGAAATGGATATTTCGATGTGTTGCAAATGGAATAACAAAATGAATATACCCCCCTCCTTCAGTGGTGGGTATAAAAATTGTCACCGGTGGTTATACCTTTCCAATGCTGGCGACTTTTGTCAGGTACTATGCCATGTAAAAACTTCTCCTTAAATAGGTTTCGCACTGCGGCACGTCGTTCGGACTCGTCCTTATAATGGAGGCCCCTTATTAATGAGCATAAAACTTGCATCGGACTGATCTCATTGATATGTGAGAAGTTTGTACCTGCTTCTTAGTGGAATGTTGATGGGCAAATTTGCAATGCATTTGCATCCAGCAAACTAATAGGCCTGTATGATTCAGGTTTTCCGGTAAAAGTATGAGTTTCTGTCTTTTTCATACTTCTGGGAAAATACCATCTTTTAGGCTTTTACTAAAAACCATTGCAAATGTAGATGGTCTCAGTTTCACTGCATATTTAAGAGCTCTGTTTGGTATGCGATCCGGTCCTGGCGGTATTTCTTCCGTAATACTCACTTCGTGATGTTTGTTTGTGTTAGAGCCACATCTACCCATGGTTCTCCAGTAGGAAACAATGTTTTCACAATCGTGTCTATGAGGTGTGGGCATGCTATTTGCCAAGATTTTCTGGCTTTCAGCTTAGACTGAATAACCTGGTAAGCTTTGAGTCAGCTTTCTATACCATACACCACAACTGTGGTACAGGGTATTATAAATTAGTGCATTTGTTTGTAACACCTAAAAGGAAGAGAGATAGACCCATTGATAAGTATAGCGATCGACTTAGAATCATTTTCTGATTCGATTTAGCTATGTCTGTCTGTCTGTCCGTCCGTCTATCTGTCCATGTCAATGTGTGTACTACTACACGTGGCAGTTTTCATCCGATCGTCTTCAAATTTAGTACAGGCATGTTTTTTGGCCTAGAGACGAAGCCTATTGAAATTGGAAAAAATCGGTTCAGATTTGGGTATAGCTCCCATATATATGTTCGTCCGATTTGCAGTAATAATGGAACAAAAAGTCATTTGTAAACCGATTCACTCGAAATTTGGCAGGAAGGATTTTTTTATGACTCTCGACACTATTGGTGAATTTCATAGAAATCGCTTCAGATTTAGATGTTGCTCTCGTATATATATATAGCCCGATTTTCACTCCTAGAGCCTTTTCCAGCGCATTTATTGATCAATCTTCCCAAAATGTTGTACAACTCCTTTCTTGACGACCGCCACAATATCTGAGATGATTGCTTGAAATCGGTTCAGAATAAGTTATAGCTCCCATATATATGTTCGTCCGATTTGCAGTAATAATACAATAAAAAGAGCATTTGTAAACCGCTTCTCTCGAAATTTGGAAGGAAGGATTTTCTTATGACTCTCGCCACTATTGGTGAATTTCATAGAAATCGGTTCAGATTTAGATATAGCTCTCGTATATATATATTTAGCCCGATTTTCACTCCTAGAGCCTTTTCCAGCGCATTTATTGATCAATCTTTCCAAAATGTTGTACAACTCCTTCCTCGACGACTACCACAATATCTGAGAAAATTGCTTAAAATCGGTTCAGATTTGGGTATAGCTCCCATATATATGTTCGTCCGATTTGCAGTAATAATGCAATAAAAAGATCATTTGTTAACCGATTCTCTCGAAATTTGGCAGGAAGGCTTTTCTTATAACTCTCAATGTTACTGGTAAATTTCACAGAAATCGGTTCAGATTTGGATATGGCTCCCATATATATATTCGTCCGATTTGCTGTAATACAACAATAAAATGGTCATCTGTTAACCGATTCTCTGGAAATTTGGCAGGAAGGATTTTCTTATGACTCTCGATACTACTGGTGAATTTCATAGAAATCGATTCAGATTTAGATTTAACTCTCGTATTTATATCGCCCGATTTTCACTCCTTGAACCATTGCAAGCGTATTTATTAACCAATCTTCCCAAAACTTTGTAAAACCCCTTGCTCGACTACTACCACATTATCTGACTACTACCACATACACTCGATCGTTTCCTTGGCATTGATGCATTGCATGCATTTTAAGGACTTTGAGTGCAGAAGTTCGAGGTGCTTGGAACGCTACTCTACTTTCGCCTAATGGAACAAATGTTCTGTCATAGCCAATTACAGTAGGTAAAATACTTTTTCTGTCATAATTATTTTTTCGTCTTCTTCAATTGGGTAGCTGCAAAATATTTCTTCGAAGGATTCCGGGTAGAACTTTTTTCCGCCCATGCCTTAAATATCCTTTCTTCACTTGCTGTTCACTTGCCATTTCATGCAGGTTAAAAGGCCGGAACCTACAAATGGAAGATCGACTTTTGATTCTGTACCTGCTCTTCTAAGGATATTCGTATATCCTGTATTTGCTAGGACTACATCTATCCATGCTAATGCTTCTGGTAGAATTCTGCCTCTCTCATTTCTCCTCACATCTGTCTATCTGTTCGACCGGCCATTTTTTTTCTAAATATGGATGAGTATTCTTTTACAACAAATAATTTTTTTCTATTCGCTTAAATTACTCTCCAATGTGCGTTGGTCTTAGGGTTTTCACTTTGGTCACAATACCAACCTAGCCTTTAATTTAGTCGCCTTTTTGTGTGTAACAAAAAAATACAACCGTTCAACAAAATGTGCTCTCATACTGACCACAACTCGGTGATCCATTGGCTTACAGCAAACCCACTGAAGCTGTGGCTTATTTATGGCTGGCAATATCTCATACAGAAACTATTAATAAATATTGTCACATGGACTTAAATCGTCTATGGTTACTTAGATTTAGTTTTGCTTGCTTTCCCACCACCGAAAAAAAAAATATTTTTATATGCTTTATACGTATTTTTGTACACAAAGATGGAGGGGAAAAATTTATTATCCTGTCATGTTTTGCAAGCTGTGCAGCATACCCTCTAAAGCCCAAAGGCTCTGCAGAAAGTCGGCTAAATCGAAAAAAACATACAAAGAAAAGAACAGAAACAGAAAGAAACGAATAATAAATAAATGATAATGACTGCAATATTTAATGTCCCCACAAAAGCGAGTGACCAATTGGCTTACAAATTACACAACATTTACAACAACATGAAGGAGAAACAGAGAACAAGATTTTCAGGACCTTAGCCTCCGAATGTGTTGCTAAGCGAATTTGAATTTTTAAAACACTTCAAATTACCAAAACAAAACACAGTCTATATGGGAGTAAGATGCCAAATTAAAAAAAAAAAAAAAAACAGAGCGAAAGGAGGGTGGAGTTACAGTAAGGCAGATATTTTGAAAAATGTCTTAAGGACGTTAAATTGATTGTGACAGCCATTCTCTTAACGTTTATTTTATTTAGACAATTTAGACATTAGGAAAAGCCAAGACGCAGATGGCCCTGCCATCCAACAAGAAAAAAATAACTTAAGGAATTAGTTTGTAACACCCAAAGGGAAGAGAGATAGAACCGTTGATAAGTATAACAATCCAATCGGAATAACTTTCTGATCCGATTAGCTGTGTCCGGCTGTCTGTCCGCCCGTCTATCTGTCCGTCTGTCCATATCAATTTGTGTACAACGTACAGTTCGCAATGTTCATCCGATCGCCTTCAAATTTGGTTTTGCGCATGTTTTTCGACCTAGAGACGATGCTTATTGAAATTGGAAAAAATCGGTTCAGATTTGGGTAAAGCTCCCATATATATGTTCGTCCGATTTGCAGTAATAATGCAATAAAATGGTCATTTGTTAACCAATTCTCTTGGAATTTGTTACAAGGGATTTTCTATTAACTCTCGATATTACTGTTGAATTTCATGGAAATCGGTTCAGATTTATATATAGCTCTCATGTATATATACCGCCTGATTTTCACTCCTAGAGCCACTGCAAGCGCATTTTTTGATCAATCTTGCCAAAATTTTGCACAACGCTTTCCTTGACAATTTCCACAAAGTTTGTAAAGTTTGCTTGAAATCGGTTCAGATTTGGATATAGCTCCCATATATATGTTCGTCCGATTTGCAGTAATATTGCAATCAAATGGTCATTTGTTAACCAATTCTCTTGAAATTTGTTACAAAGGATTTTCTATTGCCTCTCGACATAACTGGTGAATTTCATGGAAATCGATTCAGATTTGGATATAGCTCCCATATATATGTTCGTCCGATTTGCAGTAACATTACAATCAAATGGTCATTTGTTAACCAATTCACTTGAAATTTGTTACAAAGGATTTTCTATTGCCTCTCGACATAACTGGTGAATTTCATGGAAATCGGTTCAGATTTAGATATAGCTCTCATATATATATATCGGCCGATTTTCACTTCTAGAGCCACAGCAAGCGCATTTTTTGAAAAATTTTGCCAAAATTTTGCACAACGCTTTCCTCGTTAACTTCCACAATGTGTACAAAGTTTGCTTGAAATCGGTTCAGATTTGGATATAGCTCCCATATATATGTTCGTCCGATTTGCAGTAATATTGCAATCAAATGGTCATTTGTTAACCAATTCTCTTGAAATTTGTTACGAAGGCTTTTTGATTGACTCTCGACATTACTGGTGAATTTCATGGAAATCGGTTCAGATTTATATATAGCTCTCATGTAAATATATAGCCCGATTTTTACACCTAGAGCCACTGCAAGAGCATTTTTTGATCAATCTTGGCAAAATTAAGAAAGTCGGTTCAGCCAAGTGTCATATAATCATAATGGGTCTAATGGCGTATTTGAGGGTTGGTGTGACCCCCTATGCTTCGATATGATTTTGTATGCCAGATTCGAAATCTACTCCCGCATACCTTTTATTTGAGCCCCATATTGAATTGAACGTCCAATAGGTCTGTTTGATGGAGTTTTGGGGTCGGGGCGGCCCGATGGGTACTTAAACTCAAATGCTATTACCATATTCGTATTCTACTTTCCAATACCTTTCATTTGAAACCTATACTGTTCCGATCGTTCCTCTTTTGATTTTGGGTTGTGTTTTTAGGCATAAGGGGGAGGTTCCGTCCCCCTTGCGATACCGACATATTATATAGCCTATGTTTCCTTCCAGACCAACATACACAATATGCGAAAATTTCGAAAAATTCGGTTCTGCCATTTTTCAGTCTAAACGGAACAAACAAACCGAGTCCCATATATCCGTGATTGGCTAATGTGCCCATTTTGGGCGCTATTGTGGGGGTGGGGTGGCCCTCTATACTTCGACATGAATTTGTACGCCAGATTCGTTATCTACTCCCGCATACTTTTCATTTGATACCCATATCGCCCTTATCGGACCACTTTAGATTCTGGGTGGTGTTTTTGGGGTCACGATAGAGCGTCGCCCCCTTCTGTTATCAATATAAAACCTATTCCTAATTCCTGACCATATTCGTAATCTACTCCCGTATACCTTTCATTTGAATTCCATATTGTCATGATCGTCAAATAAACCTATTTTAAAGGGTTTTGGGGCTGGGCGGCCCCTAACTTTTATTATGAAATTATGGGGGTGGGATGACTCCCCATTCTTCGACATGAATTTGATCGCCAGATTCGTTATCTACTCCCGCATACTTTTCATTTGATACCCATATTGCCCTTATCGGTCCACTTCAGAGGGTCGCCCCTTCCGTTATCAATAAATTATTATAACATATTCCTAATTCCTGACCATATTTGCAATCTACTCCCGAATACCTTTCATTTAAGTCCCATATTGTGATCTTCAAATAAACCTATTTTAAAGGGTTTTTGGGGCGGGGGCGGCCCCCAAGGTACCTGGACCCAACTTTTATTACAAAATTCGTACTCTACTCTGGAATACCTTTCATTTGAATCCCATATAGTCCCGATCGGCCAACTTGTATTTTTGGGTAGAACTTTTAGTGTAAGGGGGAGGGTCCGCCCCCCTTCAGATATCAAAAAATGTAGTACCCTATTTTCCCGAATACCTTTCATTTGAGTCTCATATTATCATGATCTTCAAATAAACCTATTTTAAAGAGTTTTGGTGCTGGGGCGGCCCCCAAGGTATCTGGACCAAACTTTTATTACAAAATTCGTACTCTACTCTTGAACACCTTTCGTTTGAATCCCATATTGTCCCGATCGGTCAACTTTTATTTTTGGTTAGTTCTTTTGGGGTAAGGGGGAGGGTCCGCCCCCTTCAGATATCAAAAAATTTAGTACCCTATTTTCACCACGGGACCATTATGCAGCATCTTTGAAAACTTCAAGAAAATCGTTTCAGCCGTTTCTAAGTCTCGGAGATGGGTGGTACGTTTTAAGCGAAATTTTGTGTGGGGTACCTAAGGGGGCCGCCCCACCCTAAAACCTACCAAACATATATTTTGACCAATCACGACAATATGGGACTCAAATGAAAGGTATTTATGATAAGAAAACATATCTGATATCCAATTGTCGGACCAAGTGTTAGGGGGACCACCCCTAAAACACACCTAAATCGGACATATTTACCAACCATGACAATATGGGACTCAAATGAAAGGTATTTGCGAGTTGAATACAAATCTGATATCCAAATGTGGGACCACGTTTCTGCGGGTTCACCCCTTCCCCAAAACACCCCCCAAACAGGACTTAGTTACTGACCATGGCAATATGGGGCTTAAATAAAAGGTATTTGAGTGTAGAATACGAATCTGATAGGAAAATATGGGACCAAGTGTTTGGGGGCCGCCCCTCACCAAAAACATCCCCCAAATGGGACAAATTTACGACCATAGCAATATGGGGCTCAAATGAAAGGTCTTTGGGAGTAGAGCACGAATCTGATATCAATATTCGGGAAAAGTGTCTATGGGGCCACCCCACCCCCGCAACACCACCCAAACAGGAAGTATTTGCTGACTATTGCAATGTGAGGTTCAAATAAGAGGGTTTTTAGAGTAGACCACTAATTCGATGTATATTTTCGAGGCCAACTCAGTGATTGGACGTCCATCCCTCAAAACACCCCCCAGGCCGGTCATGTTTGCCGACTATGGAAATATGGGGTTCAAATTAAAGGTATTTGGGAGTAGGCCACGTATGTGATATCAACATTAGGGACCAATTGTCTAGGGGACGTCCCACCAGCATAACAACCCCTAAATAGGACGTTTGTCCCAAGACAATTTGGGTCTAAAAGAGAGTGGAACTAAATATTTATAGTTTTTAGGGCCAATACCTGCGGCTAGTTTTATATATTGGGTGGCCCAAAAAGTAATTGCGGATTTTTTAAAATAAAGTAAATGCATTTTTAATAAAACTTAGAATGAACTTTAATCAAATATACTTTTTTTACACTTTTTTTCTAAACCAAGCTAAAAGTAGCAGCTGATAACTGGCAGAAGAAAGAATGCAATTACAGAGTCACAAGCTGTGAAAAAATTTGTCATCGCCGATTATATGAAAAATCCGCAATTACTTTTTGGGCAACCCAATATAAGAAGATTGTTATGAATTTTGAAAATGTTAATCCATTTGCATAGCAGTATATATGTTTGAAGCCCCATTTAACAATTTCCACTTACACCTGTGGCAAAATATTCCTAAAGCCCACACATATAATCTCTATCTCTCTCTCTCTCGTTCACTGCCAAACACACACATGTGTGAAAAAGCCATTTCTCACATTTAAGTACACACAAGGATTTTCGCGAATAATTGCTAGCCAAGTAATAACTGATAGAATTACTTATTTGAAATGAATGTCGTACTCGTTCTAGTACTCCAAAGTTGTCATGTGCCTAGGATTTATTGTCATCATCTGTATATCGTGGGCATCATTTGCTCTTAGAATGTGAAACATTGCCAAACATGGTTGATATTTTAATGTGAATTTATGTGTGTGTGTGTGTGTATTACTATGAAAATATATTTTGTGGATTTGTTTCAAATCCTAGAGCAGTAAATATTACATCCTACTAAAGAAATGTGATTTTGGTGTATACTTCTGCCATAAATTAACGAATATATAGATGTGACTAAATTTCCCGCATTATTTTGGGAGGAGTTTTATTTCTTTGCGCTGTTTTCTTTTTCTACAAACCACATTTATTTGAGCTATAAGTAAATGTATCTGCAGTAAATATTATTATTTATTCATATACACATGAGTATAGACTTAGCCCCCAAGCCAAGACGAATTTATATGAGAGGTAGAAAAGAAATTTTTGGAATCTTTAACACAATATATATGATACTTTAATGACAATAACAAATGGGTATGAGATTTGGCTTATTAATTATACCCTCCACCATAAGATGGGTGTATACTCATTTTGAAATTCCTTTTGTAACATATCGAAATAGAGATATGGAAGCCAACAAAGCATATATGCTCATGATCGCCTTAATATTCTATGTCAATTTAGCCATATCCGACCGTCTGTCTGTCGAAAGCACGCAAACTTTCGAAAGAAAACAGCTAGGAGCTTGACATATTTGTGCAAATCCTTCCTTCTTAGATGGCAAAATCAAGTGGTGGGAGACACCTCGAAACTTGGTGTCAGAGATTTTAGAATGAGCGCAGAAGAAGACCAAAAGCCCGATGGTAAAATCAAGTGGTGGGAGACACCTCGAAACTGGGTGTCAGAGATTTTAGAATGAGCGCAGAAGATCGAGGCGCTTGGAATGTTATTCTACGTTCGGCTGGTGGAACAAATATTCTGTCATAGCCAATTAAAGTAAGAAAGTAAGTGTCACAGTTATTAGAAGTCTAAACAAAATAGCTCATGCCGAATTTAAGCCGATATGGCCCATTTGCAATCCCAACCGACCATGCAAATGGGCCATATTGGCTTAAATTCGGCATGAGCTATTTTGTTTAGACTTCTAATAACTGTAACACTTACTTTCTTACTTTAATTGGCTATGACAGAATATTTGTTCCACCAGCCGAACGTAGAATAGCGTTCCAAGCGCCTCGATCTTCTGCGCTCATTCTAAAATCTTCGACACCAAATTTCGAGGTGTCTTCCCCCACTTGATTTTACCATCGGGCTTTTGGTCTTCTTCTGCGCTCATTCTAAAATCTTCGACACCAAGTTTCGAGGTGTCTCCCACCACTTGATTTTACCAACGGGCTTTTGGTCTTCCCGGTTTGCGTGTACCACCGTGTTTGCCTTTAAAGTACTTCTTTGCTGGAGCTTCTTCATCCATTCTGACAACATGACCAACGCAGCCGTTGTATTTTGATGCGGTATGCTATCGTCGTCATACAGCTCGTGGTCCATACGTTGCCTATGTTCTCCATTAACGCAAACTGGTTCATATATTTTAAGAAGAATCTTTCTCTCAAATACTACAAGCGCTGCCTCATCTGCTTTCACAAGTACCCATGCCTCAGAACTATTTACCTGCCAAAAATAAAAGAGGACCGATTGGGACAATATGGGACTTAAATGAAAGGTATTCAAGAGTAGACTACAAATTCCATAAAAAGAGGTGGGTCCAAGTACATGGGGGGCCGCCCAGCCCCAAAACCCCTTAAAATAGGTTTATTTGACGATCTTGAACGATATGGGACTCAAATGATAGGTATTCGGCAGTAGATTACGAATATGGTCAGGAAGTGGGAATAGGCTTAATAATTTATTGATAACGGAAGGGGGCGGACCCTCCCACTTCTTCTTGAGCCCCTGGAAGCCACAATCTATGTTCGATTTTGCTAACATTTTGCACATAGTGTTGTCTTATGACTTCCAAGAACTATACCGAGTACGGTATATTTTACGAAGAATTTTTCTCTCAAATACTCCAAGCACTGCCTCATCTGCTTTCACAAGTACCCATGCCTCAGAACCATATAACAGCTCGGGTAGTATCAGTGTCTTGTATAGTGTAATCTTCGTCTGTCTAGAGGTGGCCTTGTTTCAAAACTGCCTACTTAGTCCAAAGTAGCATCTTCTGTTTGCCAGTATTATTCTTCGCTTAATCTCAAAACTGGTGTCATTCGTTTCGGTTACGGCGATGCCGAGGTAGATAAAGTTACTGACTATCTCAAAGTTGTGGTTGCCAACTTTCTCCATTTTCTTTGTATGCTCGGTTGTGCAAGACTTTTTGGGAGTTGAAACCAACCATTTCATCTCATCTCCATTTACTGTCAGACCCATTTTCACTGACTCTCTTTCGATTCTTTCAAAGGCTGCAGTTACTACTTTCGGTGTCTAGAACCTATCTCTCTCTTTCTCTCTTGTGATTAGTATGCCATATCTATTCACATCTGCATCTCGTATAATCTTCTCCAACAGTCTATTAAAGAGATCACACGATAGGCTGTCTTCTTGTCTGAAACCTCGTTTGGTATTAAATGGCTCGGATAGACTCTTTCCTATTCTTACTGGGGAACGCATATCAGCAAGTGTCATCCTGCAGAGTCTTATAAATTTTGCAAGGATACCAAACTCAGATATGGCTTGAAATACCTTTGAACGTAAAGGAGTGTGGATGGCGGCTTTGTAATCAACAAAAATATGGTAGATGTTGATTTGTCCTTCTCGGGTTTTTTCCAGCATTTGGCGCAGTGTGAATATCTGGTCTAGGGTGGATTTACCAGGTCTGAAGCCGCCTTGATAGGGCCCAATTATGTCATTGACTTTAGGTTTCACATCTTTCACACAGTACGCTCGAGAGTATCTTGTATGCGATGGGGAGGAGACTTATTCCTCTGTAGTTGGCATATTCCATCTTGTCTCCTTTCTTATGGGACATAATATGGGACATAATATGCTGAGGTTCCAATTATCGGGTAAGCGTTCTTCTAGCCAGATTGCGCAGATAAGCGGATGCATACGACTAATCAGCGTGTCGCCTCCGGTCTTAAATAGTTCAGCGGGTAACCTGTCGGCTCCTGCTGCCTTGTTGTTCTTTAGTCGGGTCACTGCTACTTGGGCATAGTATGCTGAGGTTCCAATCATCGGGTATGCGTTCTTCTAGCCAGCTTGCGCAGATAAGCTGATGCATACGCCTTATCAGCGTAGCTCCTCTGGTTTTAAATAGTTCACCCTGTAAACCGTCGGCTCCTGCTGCCTTGTTGTTCTTTAGTCGGGTCATTGCTACTTGGACACAGTATGTTAAGGTTCCATTCATCGGGTATACGTGCTTCTAGCCAGCTTGCGCAGATAAGCTGATGCATATGCCTTATCAACGTATCGTCACCGGTCTTAAATAGTTCAGGGGGGAACCCGTCGGCTCCTGCTGCCTTGTTGTTCTTTAGTCGGGTCACTGCTACTTGCACCTCATTCTGTCTAGGAGGTAAATATTCTCTGCCATCATCAGGGATTGGTTCTGTGGTATCCTCTTCGCCGCCAACATCAGACACTAGCAGTTGGGTAAAATGTTCTTTCCATATTCTCAGCATGTTATCTGTGTCAGTTACCAGATTTCCTTCTTTGTCTCTGCATGAGGATGTGCCTGCACCAAAGCCATCGGTTTGATGTTTAATTCTTTGGTAGAAATTTCGGACTTCATTCTGACATCTCAATTCGCTCACACTGACGTCTTTCCATTACATTTTTCTTTCTGCGGGGAATAGATGTTTCTCCTCTCTCCTTTTCTCCCGACACCTCTCCTTCATCTGGCTACTGATGCTACTAAAAGCAGGGTTGCTCAATATGCCGCATTCTAGGCTTCAGTAGCATCTCGACACTCTTGATCATGGGGGGACCATGGGTTTCTTGGAGGAGGTTTTCATTACCCAAGTACGGATTTCACGGCATTCTCCTTGGAGTGAACTAATATAGGCCGAAATATGTCGAAAAACACACATTTGTCTAACTTGTATAAGTTCTTTACTATGGTTGGTGGGCAACATAGCGGAGGTCATTGTGTAAAATTTCAACCAAATTAGAAAGGAATTGCGCCCTGTAGGGGCTAAGTAAGTAAAATCGGAGATCGATTTATGTGGGAGCTATCTATGTCGATGTGTAACAATAAAATTTCAGCCAAATTAGACAAGAACTGCGCCCTCTAGTGGCTTAAGAATTGGAATCGGGAGATCCGTTTTATATGTGAGCTGTATCAGGGTTTGGACTGATTCAGGCCATATTAGGCTCTTATGTTGGAGGTCGTACGAGATGTCTACTATTAAATTTCCCCTGAACATTCCATTATCTCTGCCAATGAGTGCAGTTCAATTCAATTTTATGCTCAATGATGATAAGGAGCCTCCGAACGATGAGCCGCATAGCGACATCACTTGGTAAAAAAAAACTTTAACACGGTGAGATACCTCATTACAAATACAAAATAAAAATTTTGCCCATGAACATTCCACTAAGGAACAGGGGCACACTACTCACATACCAATAGCTATCCTTAATAAGGGTATAACCAACGCTGATAATTTTCCTTGGTTTTAATCCAGGCGTTCGGCGTCATAGATACGCTAACCTCCGCGCCCTAGTGGTCTCCCATACGACAAGTCATTGCGCAAAATTACAGCCAAATCAGATAAGAATTGCGCTCTCTGGGGCTCGAGAATAAAAATCGGGAGATCAGTTGTTATGGGAACTATAATAAAACTTGGATCGATATGGCTCATTCATCATCGTAAAATTGACTTCGACGGCGATCAAGAACATTCGATATTCGCAAAATAATTTATCCACCATTTTTTGGTGGCTTTTTAAACACACCACTACTGTTGAATTGTACATTTATTTGCAAAGCTGATCGACTCAGAATCACTTTCAGATTCGATCTAGCCATGTCCGTCTGTCCGTCTGTGAGACCATGTTTTCTTGTAATCAAAGTGCAGGTCGTATTTGATGTCCGATTGTCACGAAATTTTACACATGTCACTTTTTTGGACCAAGGACAAACGTTATTGATTTTGAAAAAAATCGGTTCAGATTTAGATATAGCTCCCATATATATCTTTCATCCGATATGGCTTTCTAAGGCTGTAGAAGCCACAATTTTCGTCCGATCTTTACAAAATTTGGCACTGGGTATTTTATTCAAAGTCTACATATGTGTGCAAAATTGCATAAAAATCGGTCCAGATTTAGATATAGCTCCTATATATATCTTCCATCCGATATGGACTTTTAAGGCTGTAGAAGCCACATTTTTAGTCCGATCTTTAAAAAATTTTGCGCTATGTTTTTTATTTGACGTCCTGATGTGTGAGGGAAATTTCATGAAAATCGGCTCAGATTCAGATATAGCTCCCATATATATCTTCCATCCGATATGGCTGTTTAAGGCTATAGAAGCCACAATTTTTTACCGATCTTTACCAAATTTGGCCAGTAGTGTTTTATTTGATGTTTCCATATGCGTGCAAAATTTCATAAAAATCGGTTCAGATTTAGATATAGCTCCCATATATATGTATCGCCCGATTTGCACTTAAACGGCCGTAGTAGCTACAATTTTCAACCGATCTGCACAAAATTGGGCACGGATTGTTCTGTTACAGGTCTTAACATATCTGGAATATTTCATCAAAATCGGTTGAGATTTAGATATAGCTCCCATATATATCTTTCATCCGATGTGAGCTTTTAAGGCTGTAGAAGCCACAATTTTACTCCGATTTTCACCAAATTCGGCATGGAGTCGTTTTTGTAAAATCTTAATGTATGTGCAAAATTTTATAAAAATCGGTTCAGATTCAGATATAGCTCCCATATATATCTTCCATCCGATATGGCTGTTTATGGCTGTAGAAGCCACAATTTTTTACCTATCTTTACAAAATTTGGCATTGGGTTTTTTAATTTGACATCTCCATATGTGGGCAAAATTTCATAAAAATCGGTCCAGATTTAGATATATCTCCCATCTATATGTATCGCCCGATTTGCACTTAAATGGCCGTAGTAGCTACAATTTTCAACCAATCTGCACAAAATTAGACACGGATTGTTTTTTTACTCGTCTCAACATATATGGAAAATTTCATCAAAATCGGTTGAGATTTAGATATAGCTCCCATATATATCTTTCATTCGATGTGAGCTATTAAGGCTGTAGAAGCCACAATTTTACTCCGATTTTCACCAAATTCGGCATGGAGTCGTTTTTGTAAAATCTTAATGTATGTGCAAATTTTCATAAAAATCGGTTCAGATTTAGATATAGCTCCCATCTATATATATCGCCCGATTTGCACTTAAATGGCCGTAGTAGCTACAATTTTCAACCAATCTGCACAAAATAAGGCACGGATTGTTTTGTTACTAGTCTCAACATATCTGGAAAATTTCATCAAAATCGGTTGAGATTTAGATATAGCTCCCATATATATATCCATCCGATGTGAGCTATTAAGGCTGTAGAAGCCACAACTTTACTCCGATGTTCACCAAATTTGGCTTGGAGTCGTTTTTGTAAAGTCTCAATGTATGTGCAAAATTTCATAAAAATCAGTTTTAGATTCAGATATAGCTCCCATATATAACTATCATCCGATTTAAACTATTATGGCTGTAGAAGCCACAATTATAGTCCGATCTTCACCTAATTTGGCATGGAGTCGTTTTTGTAAAGTCTCAATGTATGTGCAAAATTTCATAAAAATCTGTTCAGATTTAGATATAGCTCCCATATATATCTTTCAACCGATTTGGCCTTTTCAAGCTGTAGAAGCCACAATTTTGGTCCGATCTTTACAAAATTTTGCATGAGGTTCTTTATTTGACATCTTCATATGTGTGCAAAATTTCATAAAAAAAAATCGGTTTGGATTTAGATATATAGCACCCATATATATCGTTCACCCGATATGAACTTTTAAGGCATTAAAATCTACAATTTTGGCCACATCTCTACAGTATAGGGCGTGAGATTTTCTATTCCTTGTCCCAGTATGTGTCATTAAAATTGGCATAGGTTTCGATATAACTCCCATATAATCTTTTATCCCATATGGCTTTTTAAAGGTGTGGAAATCCTAATCTTTTGTCCTATGGTAGGAGAATCTTACAAGGTTTTAAATTGCTATTTCAATTGGTATCCAAATTAAAGTCTGACTAGATTTCGAGATAAGTTATACATATAAAAAGTACAACATGCACTAGGTGGTGTAGGGTATTAGATAGTCGGCACCACCCGACTTTTGCCTTTCCTTACTGGTTTCAATTTTAAATAATTTATCTTCAAAATGAGCTTTAACGTAATTAAAGCACTTACACTAAGCCACTTGGCTATATTTGTATTATTAATTAAGAGCAAAAAAATACATAATATGTTAATTCAACAGAATTGCAGGTATTTCATTTATAATGTTAATAAAAATTCCTGGGAAAATTCACTTAAAATATTTGCAACACACGAGTAATGTGCAGCACTAATGTGATTTACTTTGGCCATCAGAGTATACGAGAACGTTGACAGAACAGAAAAACAAATGCTATAGAAAAAATAGAATTTTTTCCATTACACAGGTTAAATATTTACTAATGCCCATTTCAATTCGCATTAACTTTAATCTCATGACTCGTACGTCAAATGGTACACGAATAACTTGCTTATAAATATATAAGCTGCGTTTCTTTTCTTTTATAAATTTTTGCATATATACAGAACATGAATGGCAAAGAATTGTAAGTTGTAGTTAGAGTGGTGGTAGTGGTAACAAGTTTTTATTCTTGTTACCTTTTACTTTGTCCTTCAGCCCCCCCTTGTTAGGTATTTTCGTTGCATTAGTATTTTATACACCCCATGGTTTTCTTTTTGCCAGAGAGTAAAATACATCAGAAAAATGCTTGTCCTTATGTTGCGAATTGAGTTCTCATGTTTCAGTTTTCTGTTGAAATGCAAAATAAATCCCAAAAAAAAAAATCTTTTCCTTTTCTTTCTTTCGTTTCTAATTGAATGTGGTCCAAAAGACAAGAACCACATCAATAATGATGATGATGACAATGACGAGGAGGAACACACTGATGTTGATGATGGTGCTGAGTTTCATAAAATAAGTGAAAATAATTGTAGGCATTTCCTTGGTAAAATGTCTTAAAAACAAAACGCAGGAAAATTGCAAGGAAATTACGTTTATACAACACATGTTTCATGTGGTCTTTTGTATGAAATAATTGTGGTGTCCTCTGATTTCTCTCACCGCCTTTTTCTCTCTCTTTATCATTTATATTTATTTTAAACGTTCTTAAACAAATAAAAGAAAAGGAAAGGTAATTGTGTTAAGAAATTAAGAATAAAAAACCAGTAAGTAAAGGCAAAAGTCGGGCGGGGCCGACTATATAATACCCTACACCACCTCGTGCATGTAGTACTTTTTATATGTAGAACTTATCTCGAAATCTAGTCAGACTTTAATTTGGATACCAATTGAAATAGCAATTTCGAACCTTGTAAGATTTTCCTACCATAGGACAAAAGATTTGGATTTCCACACCTTTAAAAGGTCATATGGGATACAAGATTATATAGGAGTTATATCGAAACCTGTGCCAATTTTAATGGCACATACTGGGACATGGAATAGAAAATCTCACGCCCTATATAGTAGAGATGTGACCAAAATTGTGGATTTTACTGACTTAAAAGTCCATATCGGATGATATATACCCATTGGAGCTATATCTATAGTGTTGCCCAAAAAGTAATTGCGGATTTTTTAAAAGAAAGTAAATGAATTTTTAATAAAACTTAGTAAATGAATTTTTAATAAAACAAATATTCTTTTTTACACCTTTTTTCTAAAGCAAGCTAAAAGTAACAGCTGATAACTGACCGAAGAAAGAATGCAATTACAGAGTCACAAGCTGTGAAAAAATTTGTCAACGCCGACTATATGAAAAACCCCCAATTACTTTTTGGGCAACCCAATATGTAGAACTTATCTCGTAATCTAGTCAGACTTTATAGAAATAGAACATCTCACGCCATATATTGTAAGGATGTGACTAAAATTGTGGATTCTAATGCCTAAAAAGTCCATATCGGATGAAATATACACATTGGAGCTATATCTAAATTAGGACTGATTTTAATGAAATTTTGCGCACGTATTGGCACGTCGATTTAAACGTCTCATGCAAAATCGGACGAAAATTGTGGCTACTACAGCCTTAAAAGTCCATATCGGATGAACGATATATATGGGAGCTATATCTAAATCTGAACCGATTTTTATGAAATTTTGCACACATATGAAGACGTCAAATAAAGCACCTCATGGAAAATTTTGTAAAGATCGGACCAAAATTGTGGCTTCTACAGCTTGAAAAGGCCAAATCAAATGAAATATATATATGGAAGCCATATCTAAATCCGATCAGATTTTTATGAAATTTTGCACATACATTAAGATTTTACAAAAACGACTCCATGCCGAATTTGGTGAAAATCGGAGTAAAATTGTGGCTTCTACAGCCTTAATAGCTCACATCGAATGGAAAATATATATGGGAGCTATAACTAAATCTCAACCGATTTTGATGAAATTTTCCAGATATGTTAAGACTAGTAACAAAACAGTCCGTGCCAAATTTTGTGCAGATCGGTTGAAAATTGTAGCTACTACGGCCATTTAAGAGAAAATCGGGCGATACATATATATGAGAGCTATATCTAAATTTGGACCGATTTTTATGAAATTCTAAACACATATGTAGACCTTAAATAAAATACCTAATGCCAACTTTTGTAAAGATCGAACGAAAATTGTGGCTTCTACAGCCTTAAACAGCCATATCGGATGAAAGATATATATGGGAGTTATATCTGAATCTGAACCGATTTTGATGAAATTTTCCAGATACGTTAAAACTAGTAACAAAACAGTCCGTGCCAAATTTTGTGCAGATCGGTTGAAAATTGTAGCTACTACGGCCATTTAAGAGAAAATCGGGCGATACATATATATGAGAGCTATATCTAAATTTGGACCGATTTTTATGAAATTTTGCACACATATGGTGACGTCAAATAAAACACCCCATGCCAAATTTTGTAAAGATCGGACGTAAATTGTGGCTTCTACAGCCTTAAACAGCCATATCGGATGAAAGATATATATGGGAGCTATATCTAAATCTCTACCGATTTTGATGAAATTTTCCAGATATGTTAAGAGCATTAACAAAATAGTACGTGCCAAATTTTGTGCAGATCGGTTGAAAATTGTAGCTACTACGGCCATTTAAGAGAAAATCGGGCGATACATATATATGAGAGCTATATCTAAATTTGGACCGATTTTTATGAAATTCTAAACACATATGTAGACCTTAAATAAAATACCTAATGCCAACTTTTGTAAAGATCGAACGAAAATTGTGGCTTCTACAGCCTTAAGAAGCCATATCAGATGAAAAATATATATGGGTGCTATATTTAAATCTGAACCGTTTTTTTTTTTCAAAATCAATAACGTTTGTCCTTGAGCCAAAAAAAGTGACATGTGCAAAATTTCTTGACAATCGGACAACAAATACGACCTGCACTTTGATTACAAGAATACATGAACTCACAGACGAACAGACGGACATGTCCGAATCGAATCAGAAGGTGATGCTGACTCGATCTGTATACTTATCAATAGGTCTAGCTCTTCTCCTTCTTAGCGTTGCAAACAAATGCAGAAATCTATAATACCCTGTACCATAGTGGTGGTGAAGGGTATACAAATTTAATTAAAAGGCCAAAGGGTGATTTTTTTGAGGTTAGGATTTTCATGCATTAGTATTTGACAGATCACGTGGGATTTCAGACATGGTGTCAAAGAGAAAGATGCTCAGTATGCTTTGACATTTCATCATGATTAGACTTACTAACGAGCAACGCTTGCAAATCATTGAATTTTATTACCAAAATCAGTGTTCGGTTCGAAATGTGTTCATTCACCGTAACGTTGCGTCCAACAGCATCTTTGAAAAAATACGGTCCAATGATTCCACCAGCGTACAAACCACACCAAACAGTGCATTTTTCGGGACGCATGGGCAGTTCTTGAACGGCTTCTGGTTGCTCTTCACTCCAAATGCGGCAATTTTGCTTATTTACGTAGCCATTCAACCAGAAATGAGCCTCATCGCTGAACAAAATTTGAACACATTTCGAGCCGAACACTGATTTTGGTAATAAAATTCAATGATTTGCAAGCGTTGCTCGTTAGTAATTCTATTCATGATGAAATGTCAAAGCATACTGAGCATCTTTCTCTTTGACACCATGTCTGAAATCCCACGTGATCTGTCAAATACTAATGCATGAAAATCCTAACCTCAAAAAAATCACCCTTTATAACAGATGTGCACTCAACTTTCTAACACCTTTCATTTGATATCCATATTGTCCCAATTGGTCAATAACCTCTGCTGTTATCAAGGAATATATTTTTATATCAGATTCTTACTCTACTTTCAAATAGCTTTCATTTGATATCCATATTGTCTCAATTGGTAAATATGCCCTGCGGGGGGGTTGTGGGGGTTGGGAAGGCCTCTAGACACCAAGGAATACATTTTTATGTCAGATTTGTACTCTACTTTTAAATACCTTTCATGTGATATCCATATGGCCCAAAGCGGTGAAAGAGTTCTCTTGGGTGGTTATTTGGGGGTAAGGGACCCCCTGAACACTTTGGGCGAAATTTGTATATCAAGTTCGTACTCTACTTTTAAATACTTTTCATTTGATACCCATATTGTACCAATCGGTAAACATGTCCGTGTGGGGGGGTTTTGGGGAGGCCTCCAAGGAATACATTTTTATGTCAGATTTGTACTCTGCTTTTAAATACCTTTCATTTGATACCCATATTGCCCAAAGCGGTGAAAGAGTCCTTTTTGGGGGTTTTTCTGGGTGGAGGACCCCCTGAACACTTTTTATGTCAGATTTATACTTTGCTTTTAAATACCTTTCATGTGATACCCATATTGCCCAAAGCGGTGAAAGAGTCCTTTTTGGGGGTTATTTGGGGGTAAGGGACCCCCTGAACACTTTGGGCGAAATTTGTATATCAAGTTCGTACTCTACTTTTAAATACCTTTCATTTGATACCCATATTGTCCCAATCGGTAAACATGTCCGCCCGGGTCGGTTTTGGGATGGGGCGTCCCCCCAGGATAGGGGATAGCTTTATGAACAATTATGGCAATACCAACATTCTCCACTTACTCTCTATAGCACTTTTTACTTAAAGACACTGTTTTTGTATTTCTTTAACCTCCCCAAAAAGGTTCTTCTTCACAACAATCTCATAATAATTTAAGCATACATGTATGATTTCCAAGAATTCAATGCCTATCATTCAAGTTCAAAAGCAAATCTTTTGCATTTTTCCACACTTATATCAGTGAGGCAAAAGAGCAAGACAAAGAAGAATTTCGAAAGCACAAAAATACCTGAATTGTTAAATACAACACCATATTAATTCAAATTATTCAATTATCGTTTAATTCAATGTGCAATCTAACTCGAGCATGGAATTCAAACGAATATTTGGTGTTCCATCAATGTCACAATGCTATGTGTGAGCGAAAGAGGAGAATTACACATGGAATTTGCCAAATTGTGGTAATCATTCATAAGACTCCCCTAGAGGGGAGACAAAAATAAATTCCATATGAATTTTTTTCTTGTTTGTCATTCAAAATGCCAAAACATCGTTAAAGATGGCAGTCAGCTATATGCTCAACTCAAAAAGACATGGCACTGAAAGGGTAAACTACAAGAGAGGCAACAGGCTAAGGACTTGATGAAACCCAAACGTAAAGAAATTTAAAACTTTTCAACATTTTATAACATTAAATTTGTGTAACTTTGAAAATCTGTTACAGTTTAGCTGACCAGAAGTGTAACCAAGATCGCACTGGTATGTATATGTCATTCGTGATGAATTCAAAACATAATAGAGTGATTATGTTTTTGTTTGGCGTTATAGTATGAAAATATCAATTTTTGGCTATTGTTGGCGAACTCAAAAACCCTAAAGTGAACAAAATGCTTCAAATACTCAAATGGGTAAACTACAAGAGAGGCAACAGGCTAAGAACTTAAAGAATCCCAAACTTCAAGAAATTTAAAACTTTTCAACAATTTATATCGTTAAATTTTTGTAACTGCGAAAATCTGTTACAGTTTAGCTGACCAGAAGTGTAACCAAGATCGCACTGATATGTATATATCATTCGTGATGAATTCAAAACATAATAGAGCGATTACGTTGTGTTTGGCGTTTTAGTATGAAAATATCAATTGTTGGCTTCTGTTGGCGAACTCAAAATCCTTAAAGTGAACAAAATGTGTGCGATCACACAATATATCGTTACCGTCCAAACGCCATGGTGGTGTTTAAAAAAAAAGAAACTGCAACGACCCCAAAAATGGTTTGCCGAGTAAAGGCTCGAATTCAAATTCCTAAAAATCTGAAAATATACTGTTGTAATGTAAAGGTGTTGGGGAGTGTATGTGTGTCGCTCTAAGTCGCAGATTGATTTGATTCTCTGAAGCAATTTGTAGGGTATCCAATGAAAATGTAGAAATAAAACTTCATAAGTACAATGATTAAATGTGTCTAGTCTTTATTTCAAATCTTACAGCTAAAACAAAAAGCAGAAAAAATTAAGGCTTCTAGAAACCGAAGAAGGATGATCGAAAAACTGGGTTTTATGGAACTAAATCAGCTCATAGACATGTCACTGAATTAAACCGTATTTGGCACAGTTGTTGAAAATTGTGACAGAACACCGCATGCAAAATTTTAGCCAAAGAGGACAAAAATTGCGACTTGTAAGGACTCAAGATATCAAATCGGGAGATTGGTTGGTATGGGAACTATATCAGGTTAAAGACCGTTTCGGACCGTACTTAACACAGTTGTTGGGAGTTGTAACAGAACACTACATGCAAGATTTCAGCCACATCGGGTAAAAATTACGGCTTGTAATGGCTTAAGAAGTAAAATCGGGAGATCGGTTTGTATGGGAACTATATAAGGTTATAGACCGTTTCGTACAGTACTTATCACAGTTGTTGGAAGTCATAATGGAACACCACATGAAAAATGTCAGCCAAATCGGGCAAAAATTACGGCTTGTAAAGGCTCAAGAAGTAAAATCGGGAGATCAGTTTATATGGGAGCTATGTCTAAATCTGAACCGATGTGGTCCATTTGCAATCCCAACGACCTATATCGATACTTAGTATCTATGCAAAATTTCAAGCGGCTAGCTTTACGCATTAGACCGCTATGGTGATTTCGACAGACGGTCAAGTCATAATGGGACACCACGTGTAAGATTTCGGCCAAAACGGGCAAAACTTCCGGCTCCTAAAGGCTCAAGAAGTCAAATCGGGAAATCAGTTTATATGGGAGCTATGTCTAAATCTGGCCCATTTGCAATCTCCAACGTCCTATATCAATACTTAGTATCTATGCAAAATTTCAAGCGGCTAGCTTTACGCAATTCGGATGCTATCGTGATTTCAACGGACGGGGTCTTAGACGAATATTTCGAGATGTTACCAACAGAATAAACCCATCCTATGGTGGTGGATATAAAAATACATGAAATCTTTATTTGAATCGATAGTTCGGTTAAATTTAATTTAATGTTTGAAGATTATTTCATGCAAAAATTGACTGCGACTGTTCCTCATATGGTACATCCAAATTAGTCCAATTTTTGCATGGTTAGTTTAAGTTGGGCTTCAGTGCTTCAATGTTATCTTCCAATGCGTCAATTGAAGCGGTCTTATCTGTAAAGACATGAGCTTTAACATAGCCCCACAAAAAATAGTCTAAATGCGTTAAATCGCACCATTTAGGGCGGCCAATTGTGAGTGAAAAAAAATTTTCACCGAACTCGCCTCTCCATGAGTCCATTGTTACGCGTGTTGTGTGGCATGTGGCGCCGTCTTGTTCAAACCACATGTCATGCAAGACAAGCTTTTGCATTTTGTGCTAAAAAAAAGTTAAACATCATCTCACGATAGCGCTCACCATTTACAGTTTAGTTGCTATTCGCAAAATCTTGGAAGAAGTACGATCCAATGATGCCACCAGCCTATAAACCACACCAAACTGTGACTTTGTGACTGTGACTGGATGCATTACTAGCTCTTGCAATGCTTCTGGCTGATCTTCACCCCAAAATCGACAAACTCACCATTTACAGTTTAGTTACGATTTGCAAAATCTTTGAAGAAGTACGATCCAATGATGCCACCAGCCTATAAACCGCATCAAACTGTGAGTTTTTCTGGATGCATTGGTAGCTCTTGCAAGGCTTCTGGCTGATCTTCACTCCAAAATCGACAATTCTACTCATTTACGTACCCTTTGAGCCAAAAATTAACTTCGTCGCTGAACACAAGGAGCGAGTACTGAACTTTCTTAACAGAGCACGCATGATCAAACTCAATAATTTGCAAACGTTGTTCGTTTGTATGACCATTCATGGTTAAGTTCTAGACCAAACTGAAGATGTTTGACAGTGAAACAAAACACGAAACGAGCGTTAGCTGTTTAAACTGCAAATTCAAATTTTGCCCATGAACAATCCACTGAGAAACACGGGCAAACTTCTCACATATAAATGAGTGCAGTCCGATTCAAGTTTTAAGCTCAATAGTAAGGGGCTTCATTTTTATAGCCGAGTCCGAACGGCGTGCCACAGTGCGACACCTCTTTGGAGAGCAGTTTTACATGGCATAGTACCTCACAAATGTTGCCAGCATTGGGAGGGGAATACCACCGCTGAAAATTTTTTCTGATGGTTTCACCAGGATTCGAACCCAGACATTCAGCATCATACGCGGACATGCTAACCTCTGCGCTACGGCGGTTTTGGGGATATACGAGTTTAAATTTTTATTTGTTGAAATTTTTGCAGAAATGGGCTCCGTATTATGCAATTTACGAAAAATTTTGTGGTTCGATATTAATTTTTATAGGATAGGTGGGTATATCCATTTAGTCATTCCATTTGCAACACAACGAAATATCAATTTCCGACCCTACAAAGTAGATATACTTCGGATCGTCATAAAATTCTAAGACGATTTAACCATGTCCGCGTGTCTGTCCGTCCGTCTGTTGTAATCACTCTACAGCCTTCAAAAATTTAGATATAGAGCTGAAATTTGGCACAGATACGTCTTTTTGATGCACGATGGTTAAGTTCTTGAACGGGCCAAATTGGACCATATTTGAACATAGCTGCTTTATAGACCGATTTTCCGATAAAGGGTCTAATGCCAATAAAAACTTTATTTCTCATTCGATTTCGCTGAAATTTGAAACAGTGAGTAGTATAAGGCTTCCCGACAACTGACCCATATACGGTTCAGATCGGACTATATTAAGATATAGCTGCCATATAGACCGTTCTCCCGATAAAGGGTCGGAAGACCATAAAAGCTTTATTTATTACCCGATTTCGCTGAAATTTAAAACCGCAGGTTATGTTAAGCCACCCGACATATGACCCAAATATGGTTCAGATTGGACTATATTAAGGTATAGCTGTCATATAGACCGATCTCCCGATTAAGGGTCTGAAGACCATAAAAGCTTTATTTATTACCCGATATCGCTGAAATTTGAAAAAGTGAGTTATTTCTAGCCTATTGGCACCCGACCTCAATATGGTTCAGATAGGACTATATTTAGATATAGCTGCCATATAGACCAATCTCCCGATAAAGGGTCTAAAACCCATAAAAGCTTTATTTATTACCCGATTTCGCTGAAATTTTAAACAGAGGGTTATTTTAAGCCTCTTCACATCCGTCCTAAATATGGATTAGATCGGTCCATATTTAAATATAGCTGCCATATGGACCGATCTCCCGATAAAGGGTCTGAAGACCATAAAAGCTTTATTTATTACCCGATTTCGCTGAAATTTGAAACACTGGGTTATTTTAAGCCTCCCCACATCCGTCCTAAATATGGATTAGATCGGTCCATATTTAGATATAGCTGCCATATAGACCGATCTCCCGATAAAGGGTCTGAAGCCCATAAAAGCTTTATTTTTTAACCGATTTCGCTGAAATTTGAAACAGTTTATGTTTCTGAGCCCCACGATATCCGACCTTAACATCGTTCAGATCGGTTTATAATTATATATAACTGCCAAAAAGACCAATATTTTGTTCCACAAAATTGAGTAGTGACATATATATTAGACCACTCAATAGCCGTGCCGAATTTGGATGCTTAAGTTATCCAATTGCGATTTGCATATATACCCGAGGTGGTGGGTATCGAAAGTTCGGTCCGTCCGTCGGACTTAATGCCTTTTTACTTGTTTTGAACTCGCTAAGCTTACCCTGGCAAAGGTTTTTGTAATATAGTTCATATCGCACTATATATCCCACATCATTCAATGTAAATTCCACCCAATATTAAGAAGTAAACAAATTGGTTGCTCCCTATCAAATAATTTATTGAACTAAGCCAAAATTCATGTGTTTTCTTACGACCATTTACAGCCAATGTACATAAATTAGTATTCTCATATATGCTAAACTCCTTTTCTTAAGCTACTGTTTTGCTGTCATGTTTGTCATATTACTGTCAATATTGCTATTGACTGCCTGAATAAATTTCCGGCATTCTCTTCACTGCCAACCCTTGGACAAAAATGAACGAAAAAAATGTGTAATTGAAACTACTAAAGGCTATGATTTACAATTCATTTGTCCTTGTTTGAGCCTACGTCATCACATTTTTATAAACAAAAACACACTCACACACATGTGCTTATACACATGCACACACTTACAAGCACATATGAGTTGCGAATCTCTATAAGGCCATTAAATATAAGTGAATACCATATCATATCATCATCCCCTCAGTTGATGGGTGAACATACAAAGTGATCCTTGGCAGGATATATTCAAATTTTTGAATTGGCGGCATGTCTACGCCTGGACTAGCATGGGCCAACAACAAAAATATGAAACATAAACACTTTTTGCTGCCTTTTGCCAGCTAGCTAGCCCAACGCATAATCTTCTGCCATTTTATCTGACTTATAACACCAATTTCAAAAATTTCCTTTAATATATTCGTAAACCTTTCATAGTGGTTCAAGTGGGAGTGGTGGTGGTGGTAGTGCCATTAGAAAAAGCCCTTTAACATGGCCCATAACCAACACAGAGAGAGAGGGAGAGAAAGAAAGAGAGGCAATAAGCCAGAGAGTTTTTAAATAATGCTGAGATTGCTGTTTCAGCATAAATTCACATTAAACTTCCATTGTAAAAATTCCTTCAAGTAAAAGTTTAAATGATAAAAATACCATTAAAGACATTGACAGTCATCAGCCAAAGGATATAAGGCAAGAGAACGTTAGAGAGAGAGAGAGAGTAAGTGAATGCCTGCCAACTAACACGTTTTACATTCAAAATATTTTTTGGGGGAGAAATCAAAATTTTTATTTGCAAATTTCCACTTGCCAAAGGCAGAGGAGGAATTTACGTTTTTGCTTTGGGGTAAGGCAGGGGTGTTTAACATATCAATGGCTGAAATAATAATTATATGAAAATTTATTCATAATCCCTAAAGCATAGGATGTAAATTTTCATAAACCCTTTAAACCCCTAACAAATTCAGTGTTAATTGAATGAATAATTTTGGGAAAACATGGGACTAACATCTATCCAGGTTAGTGGTTTTGCCACTGTGGGTATTTTGAAAAATTTTAAAAATATCTTCGATCAAAAACATTTTTGTATACCCTACACAATAGGATAAGGGGCTTACTAAATTCGTCATTCCGTTTGCAACACATCGAAATATTTGTGTAAGACCCCATAAGGGATATATATTCTTGATCGTTATGACATTTTAGGTCGATCTTGCCATTTCCGTCCCTCTGTCCAAATCGGGTCATATTTGGATATAGCTCCCATTGGAAGCTACATCCAAATCTGAACCGATTCAGATCAAACTTCTTAGACATTGTGGTCGAGAAAAGCGTTGTGCAAAATTTTGGCAATATTGGTCAATAAATGCGCTTGCAGTGACTCTAGACGTGAAAATCGGCGAAATCCATATATGGCAGCTATATACAAATTTAAACCGATTTCTATCAAATTCACCAGAAAGACTAGGAGTCATTAGAAAAACTTTCCTGCCAAATTTCGAGGGAATCGGTTTAACAAATGAGCACTTTATTGCAATATTTCTCAAAATCGGACGAACATATATGGCAGCTATATCTAAATTTGGACCGATTTCTTTGATGTCAACAATAATGGCGACAGACAGGATAATGTGCTAGTTGCCGAGAGGAAATTCCGATACATCATTAAAGCAGCTGCTGCTCGCTTTATACTAGCCGGTCACCATGCCCCAAGCTCAGCCCAATTTCCCGGCGCAGGCAGTGGTACTCGCAGACGAGCGTAATGGGATTCCTTGTACAGACTCCACTAACCCCAGAATCAGCGAGCTGGGTCTGGAAATAAACAGGGTAGTCAATGAATATAAGAGGAATTTGTGGCTGGAACACTTGGAGCAATGAAACCTAGGTACCGGTTTAGGCAAATTGTGGTCTGCTGTTAAGTCACTCTTGGACCCCAGTAGATGGGATGACAGGACCTCAGTCACCTTTGGCGACTTAACTGTGACTGATTCGAAGATAAGCGCCAGATTGTTCAACTGTCAACATTATTTTTGCATACCGTGAGTGACAGGGCAAGGAGGAAAGCCATTCGTCGTATCCGTGGTCTCCGAGCCGATGGATAGCCGTCACAATTTACCATGGGCGGCCGGTCGAACGTACCGGATTGACCCGATGGAGTTCTCCATCGGCAAGGGCTGCCGCCTCAGTGTACAACACACTGCTACAACAACAACAGCCATGGGCGAAGTTACAAATGTCATCCGTGGTGCCAAATCATACAAGGCCTTGGACCCAAACGGAATCTCCACTCTGATGATGAAGAATCGGCATTTACCTGGAGTTGAGTACCTTACTACTGTCCTCAACTTGTCTTTGAACACTTTCATAGTTCAAGATGTCTGGAAGATGACCAGGGTGATCCTAGCACACAACAACAACCATGGGCGAAGTTACGAATGTCATCCGCGGTGCCAAATTATCCAAGGCGTTGGACCCAGACGGAGAATTCCCATTCCACAAATGACTGGCGACCACACAGATAACTCGCTACCCAGCATTTCAGGTCTGGCTGGAGGGACGTGTTGACGATGTCCTCAAATTGTTGACCATCAGCATGGATTTCGAAGACTATATAGCAAAAAAATGGCTTCAATCAGCCAAGGCCATGTGATAGGACGTTTGACCCAGGCCTGAAACGCTGGATCGCAAATTATCTGTGTGGTCACCAATCATTTGTAGAATTTAGGGATAAGAAGTCGAAGCACCATAGAGCGAAACAGGAAGTTCCTCAAAGCCGGGTGATATCTCCTGCGCTGTTTAACCTCTACCTATCCTCCATCTTGGAATCTTGGAGACTCCTGGACGGGTGTAGCGTCTGTCAGACGTTCATCTTCGCAACCCAGAAGGCACTGTAGGTGATGTGATATGAGATCGGCGCCCGATCGGACTGTCACGTTATCCATGGGCAGTCAGGCGGCGCTGAAGGCTCTGGCATGGGGCATGGGGCGTGCGGTCAAGACTGGTAAGAAGATGCAAGGAGCTTCTTCGAACCATGGGAAAGGCTGTCAGGCTCTGCTGGGTCCCAGGCCATCAAAATAAGGCGGGGAACGAAGCCGCAAACGAACTGGCCAGAAATGGATAGCTTATTGCCACAGATCTTGTTACGGAATCAATGAAATCTCCACTATGCGAGCTTCTTGGTAGGGTGGATGTTTTCTACGAAGACTGCGCGAATAAGGCATGGGCTGTAGGTTGTAGAGTGTCAAACGACCTGTGGGAAGTATTTGGCTAAATAAAGGGTGATTTTTTTGAGGTTAGGATTTTCATGCATTAGTATTTGACAGATCACGTGGGATTTCAGACATGGTGTCAAAGAGAAAGATGCTCAGTATGCTTTGACATTTCATCATGAATAGACTTACTAACGAGCAACGCTTGCAAATCATTGAATTTTATTACCAAAATCAGTGTTCGGTTCGAAATGTGTTCATTCACCGTTCAGCGATGAGGCTCATTTCTGGTTGAATGGCTACGTAAATAAGCAAAATTGCCGCATTTGGAGTGAAGAGCAACCAGAAGCCGTTCAAGAACTGCCCATGCATCCCGAAAAATGCACTGTTTGGTGTGGTTTGTACGCTGGTGGAATCATTGGACCGTATTTTTTCAAAGATGCTGTTGGACGCAACGTTACGGTGAATGAACACATTTCGAATCGAACACTGATTTTGGTAATAAAATTCAATGATTTGCAAGCGTTGCTCGTTAGTAAGTCTATTCATGATGAAATGTCAAAGCATACTGAGCATCTTTCTCTTTGACACCATGTCTGAAATCCCACGTGATCTGTCAAATACTAATGCATGAAAATCCTAACCTCAAAAAAATCACCCTTTACAACGTAGTTTATCCGGAGGCTAAGAAGGCATGCCTTAGAACTGCTAATAAAAGTCCTGACTGGTCATTGCAAGGTCAGTTCTTTAACACAGCTCTGAGCGCAGGGAGAAGCAAACTTCTGCAGGATGTGCGATGACAAGCAGGAGTTGGAGACGGTCGAACACAAAAGAAATTGGATAATGTGTGAACACCTCTTTCGGAGCCTAGTTTCCCTACTGGCTCTTAGCGCTCTTTTTTAATTCTGGAGTTCTGAGGCCTGAAATGCCTGACTGGGCCTTTTTTTTGGCCTAATTTGCTATCTTGTGTCGTTCTGTGGTGTACACTCAAAAGCACGCTCACTTTTAAAGCAATAAAGCTAGCCGCTTGAAATTTTGCACAAATACTTCTTATTAGTGTAGGTCGGTTGGGATTGTAAATGGGCTATATCGGTCAACGTCTATATATACCGATCTGGGATCTTGACTTCTTAAACCGCTAGAGGGCACAATTATTATCCAAATTGGCTGAAATTTTGCATGAGATGTTTTATTATGACATTCAGCAACTGTGCTGAGTATGGTTGAAATCGGTCCATAACCTATCTGGGGTCTTGAATTCTTGAGCCTCTAGAGGGCGCAATTCTTATCCGATTTGACTAAAATTTTGCATGAGGTGTTTTGTTATGACTTTCAACAACTGTGGTAAGAATGGTTCAATTCGGTCCAAAACCTGATATAACTGCCATATAAACCGATATGGGGTCTTGACTTCTTGAGCCTCTAGAGGGCGCAATTCCTATCCGATTTGGCTGAAATCTTGCACGACATGTTTTGTTATGACTTTCAACAACTGTGCTAAGAATATTTCAAGTCGGTCCAAAACCTGATATAACTGCCATATAAACCGATCTGGGGTCTTGACTTCTTGAGCCTCTAGAGGGCCCAATTCCTATCCGATTTGGCTGAAATTTTGCATGAGGTGTTTGGTTATGACTTTCAACAACTGTGCTAAGAATAGTTCAAATCGGTCCATAACCATATAAACCGATCTGGGGTCTTGACTTCTTGAGCCACTAGAGGACGCAATTATTATCCGATTAAGCTGAAATTTTGCATGAGGTGTTTTGTTATGACTTTCAACAACAGTGTTAAGAATGGTTCAAATCGGTCCATAACCTGATATAACTGCCACATAAACCGATCTGGGGTCTTGACTTCTTGAGCCTCTACAGGGAGACATTCCTATACGATTTGGCTGAAATTTTGCATGAGGTGTTTTGTTATGACTTTCAACAACAGTGTTAGGAATGGTTCAAATCGGTTCATAACCTGATATAGCTGCCATATAAACCGATATGGGATCTTGACTTCTTGAGCCTCTAAAGGGCGTAATTATTATCCGATTTGGCTGAAATATTGTACAACGGCTTCTCTCATGATCTTTAACTTACGTGTCGAATATCCCATGAATCGGTTTATAGCCTAATACAGCCCCCCAAACCGATCTCCCTATTTTACTTCCTCAGCCCCTAAAGTGCGCAATTCTTACCGGATTTGGCTAAAATTTTATACAATGACTTCTACTATGGTCTCCAATATTCAGTTTATTAATGGTCCAAAATGATATTGTTCCAATAACATAGCAATTATTTTATTTTATCCTTTGTTTGCCTAAAAAGAGATACCGTGGCAAGAGCTCGACAAATGCGATCCATGGTCGAGGGTATATAAAATTCGACACGGCCGAACTTAGCACGCTCTTACATGTTTATCCTCCTTTTTATACCATACACCACTACTGTGGTACAGGGTATTATAACTTAGTGCATTTGTTTATAACACCCAAAAGGAAAAGAGATAGACCCATTGATAAGTATACCGATCGACTCAGAATCACTTCCTGATTCGATTTAGCTATGTCCGTCTGACTGTCCGTCTGTCTGTCCGTCCGTCCATCTGTCCGTCTGTCCATGTGAATTTGTACAAACTACAGGTCGCAATTTGCATCCGAACGTCATCAAATTTGATATGGGCATGTTTTTGGCCTAGGGACGAAGCCTTTTGAAATTGGAAAAAATTGGTTCTGATTTGGATATAGCTCCCATATAAAGGGTGATTTTTTTGAGGTTAGGATTTTCATGCATTAGTATTTGACAGATCACGTGGGATTTCAGACATGGTGTCAAAGAGAAAGATGCTCAGTATGCTTTGACATTTCATCATGAATAGACTTACTAACGAGCAACGCTTGCAAATCATTGAATTTTATTACCAAAATCAGTGTTCGGTTCGAAATGTGTTCAAATTTTGACAAATTTTGCTCAGCGATGAGGCTCATTTCTGGTTGAATGGCTACGTAAATAAGCAAAATTGCCGCATTTGGAGTGAAGAGCAACCAGAAGCCGTTCAAGAACTGCCCATGCATCCCGAAAAATGCACTGTTTGGTGTGGTTTGTACGCTGGTGGAATCATTGGACCGTATTTTTTCAAAGATGCTGTTGGACGCAACGTTACGGTGAATGAACACATTTCGAACCGAACACTGATTTTGGTAATAAAATTCAATGATTTGCAAGCGTTGCTCGTTAGTAAGTCTATTCATGATGAAATGTCAAAGCATACTGAGCATCTTTCTCTTTGACACCATGTCTGAAATCCCACGTGATCTGTCAAATACTAATGCATGAAAATCCTAACCTCAAAAAAATCACCCTTTATATGTCCGTCCGATTTGCAGTAATAACGCAATAAAATGGTCATTTGTCAACCGATTCTCTCAAAATTTTGCAGGAAGGATTTTCTTATGACTCTCGACACTATTGTTGAGTTTCATAGAAATCGGTTCAGATTTGGATATAGCTCTCGTATATACATATATAGCCCGATTTTCACTCCTAGAGCAATTTCAAGCGCATTTATTGACCAATCTTCGCAAAATTTTTTACAACTCCTTCCTCGACGGCTACCACAATATCTGAGAAGATTGCTTGAAATCGGTTCAGATTTGGATATAGCTCTTATATATATGTTCGTCCGATTTGCAGTAATAATGCAATAAAATGGTAATTTATTAATCGATTTTCTCGAAATTTTGCAGGAAGGATTTTATTATAACTCTCGATATTACTGGTGAATTTCATAGAAATCAATTCAGATTTAGATATAGCTTCCATATATATGTTCGTCCGATTTGCAGTAATACTGCAATAAAATTGTCATTTGTTAATCGATTCTCTCGAAATTTTGCAGGACGGATTTTCTTATGACTCTCGACACTATTGGTGAATTTCATTAAAATCGGTTCAGATTTATATATAGGTCTCATACATATATTTAGCCCGATTTTCACTCCAAGAGCCATTTCAAGCGCATTTATTGACCAATCTTCGCAAAATTTTTTACAAGTCCTTCGTCGACGGCTACCACAATATCTGAGAAGATTGCTTGAAATCGGTTTAAATTTCGATATAGCTCCCATATATATACTCGTCCGATTTGCAGTAATACAGCAATAAAATGATCCTTTGTCAACCGATTCTCTCGAAATTTGGCAGGAAGGCTTTTCTTATAACTCTTAACACTACTAGTAAATTTCGTAGAAATCGGTTCAGATTTGGATATAGTTTCCATACATATGTTCGTCCGATTTGCAGTAATACAACAACAAAATGGTAATTTGTTAACCGATTCTCTCGAAATTTGGCAAGAAGGATTTTCTTATGACTCTTAATACTACTGGTGATTTTCATAGAAATCGGTTCCGATTTGGATATAGCTCCCATATATATGTTCGTCCGATTTGCAGTAATACATCAATAATATGATAATTTGTTAACCGATTCTCTCGAAATTCGATAGGAAGCATTTTCTTATGACTCTCGATATTAAAAGTGAATATTAGATATAGTTCTCATATATATATATATATATATATATATATATATATATATATATATATATATATATATATATATATATATATATATATATATATATATATATATATATATATATATATATATATATATATATATATATATATATATATATATATATATATATATATATATATATATATATATATATATATATATATATATATATATATATATATATATATATATATATCGCCCGATTTTCACCACTAGACCATATTTGCTTGGCTGGAAACTTGATACTGGAATTTTAATAAACTTTCTGGATACATCCGGCGAGGTCTACCAAAATTGGTTCAGAATTAGATGTAGAACCCTCTTTTGTATTTATAGGTTAGGTGTAGGGTATTATAAAGTCGGCACCGCCCGACTTTTGCCTTTCCTTACTGGTTCTCTTCAAGGTTTTTCTAGGGTGAAAAAAACTAAGGTCTTCGAGTGAAAACGCCGGTAACCGAGGTTGCTACTACTTGCATGCCCTCCAAACTCCAAGACATGTATGGCCCCAATAAGTTTAAATGTTTACTTAATTTGGCAGAAATTTTAGTATGCATAAGGCGCCACGGTAGCCGAGTTGGCAGCGTGGTCGAATCGCCATTGCGGGGGTCGTGGGTTCGATTTTCACCAGAGGCCTTGGTCTGTCGCTGCTATGGTATCACAATGGACTAAAATTGTCTAAGTGAGTCTGAAAGCACTGCCACTCTTGCCTTACCTAACCTAACCTAAACTAACCTAACATCACCTAAAATGCATACGCCCTTGAACTAAGTTTATAGGTGGACATTTGTAGCAGAATCCATGGTGGTGGGTTCGCCCCAGCCGAAATCAACCTAACACATCGTGTCTACTACGCTATATTACCAAAAACTCATTTTTTTTTTCATGCTCTTAAAAAATTTCCAGACCCCTTGGAATATCAAATATAAATTTGTATTATTTATCCATGTCCTACGAGGAACATTAAACTCTGAAATAAGAAAAATCTTTTAATACCTACCTACCCCAAAAACGCCCATACTACTCCCTTACCCCCTTATCCGCTCTAAAATTTTATGATATTTATAAATTAAAAAAAAAATCTTTTATATGAGCGTATATAACTATTAAAAATAATTTTAATATTCAAATTTAAATACCAAAACATTTTAAAACTTGAAAATCTTCCCATACACCTAATTTCAAGCACACATACACGCTTAAACACTTATGAGTGATAAATTCTCGAATGTTGTTAATATCACTCATACGTCCCTGGGGGCTCACTGTGGAATGTTGTCTTCATGTATGCGATATGATGTCTTAGGCCATATATGGGGGTGTTCATGTATGGCTCTTTTGTCTGTTTGTTGCAAGAAGATTTCATCACTTGGTGCTGCGATGAGACTACTACCACAACAAAAAAATTTTGTATTTTTATGGCACAACAACATATTTGGGATTTAAACATTTAGGCCATAAACCAGAGTTGTCAAGTTCGTCGTCGTTGTATGACAGTGTTGGTAACGGTGGGAGTTCCTTCCTACACTCTCCCTTTTTCACCTTCTCTAACTATAAGGTCTCTTTTGACTCTGTATTTTTTTTTTTTTGGGTTTTGCTTTCCCATATACAAAAGTGTTTACAATTTGCCATTAATATGAAATGTTTTGCCCGTTGACGGATATGAAACCAAGGGAAAGTGTTGAAAGGATTGTTATATGGCCACGCAAATGAATGGGTGTGAGTGTGTGTATACAGGTATAACACGAGACTCTCTTTAAGTTTGTGCTACTCTCATGCCATCTCACTGGGGAGTAACATAAGTAAATAGTTGAATGTCAGTGAGTAGGACCATAGCTGAGTGTCGCATAAATACCATCATGTAAAGAGTCATTCAAGCTAATTGAAAGCGTGTGGTAAATTTAAATGTATTGCAAAGTATGAGAAGGGGGATTTCAAGGTTATCTGGCATGGTCCATGGGGTGTTTAACTATTTACATTAAAAGTTTTCTGTAGGCATACCTTGCTTGCGAGCCAGTGATTATTAGACCGTAGCAATATCGATTATGGTGGGAATAAAATGCAACCCAAATTTTGTTGAGTATTTTTTCTAAATAAAAAAATTGAAAAAAAAATCTGTTGTTACTTAATAAGAAGTTCTGAACAGAAAAAAAATTAACTAATAGCAACACTATATCTAAATCATATGAAATTGAGATGTACATATTGAAGGAAAACAAGTAAAATGGCGTTAAATTCGGCCGGGCCGAACTTTGGATACCTCGGGTATATATGTAAGCCACCTTTCATCAAAATCCGGTGAAAATTCCATACCTTATGTCCCATGGCAGTTATATCGAAATATGATCCGATATGGACCAATTATTGGGTTGCCCAAAAAGTAATTGCGGATTTTTTAAAAGAAAGTAATGCATTTTTAATAAAGCTTAGAATGAACTTTAATCAAATATACTTTTTTTATACTTTTTTTCTAAAGCAAGCTAAAAGTAACAGATGATAACTGACAGAAGAAAGAATGCAATTACAGAGTCACAAGCTCTGAAAAAAATTTGTCAACGCCGACTATATGAAAAATCCGCAATTACTTTTTGAGCAACCCAATACTAACAAGTACAAGTCACTGTTGAATTATGTATAGCAAAATATTGGTATTTTTAGTAGCTATATCAAAAAAGAAACCGATCTAAACCATATACAGCATGGATGTCGAAAAGCCTACCATAAGCCAAAGTGTCAAATTTCAGTTAAATCGGATTATAAAATCGCTTTTTTGGGGCCAAGACTTTAAATCGCGATATCGGTCTATATGGCAGCTATATGCGAATCTTGATTGATCTAGACCAAATTACAGAAATATGTGGAGGGGCTTAACCCAACTCTCTGTCCCAAATTTCGGCAACATCGAACAATAAATGCGCCATTTATGGGCTCAAAACATTAAATCGAGAAATCGGTCTATATGGCAGCTATATCCAAATTTGGAACTATCTGAGTGAAATTGGCAAAGTATGTCGAAGGGTCTAACACAACTCCCTGTCCCAAATTTCAGCAAAATCGGATAATAAATGTGGCTTTTATGAGCCTAAGACCCAAAATCGGAGGATGGGTCTATATGACAGCTATATCCACGTCTGAACCAATCTGAGCCAAACTGACGAAGGATGTCAAAGGGCCTAACATAACTCACTGTCAAAAATTTCGGGGACAGCGGATAATAAATGTGGCTTTTATGGGCCTAAGACACTAAATCGGAGGATTGGTCTATATGGCAGCTATATCCATGACCTAACAAAACTCACTGTCCCAAATTTCAGCAAAATCGGACAATAAATGCGCCTTTTATGGGCCGAAGACCCTAAATCGGAGGATCGGTCTATATGGCAGCTATATCCAACTCTGGACCGATCTGAGCCAAATTAACGAAGGATGTCGAAAGGCCTAAACCAACTCACTGTCCCAAATTTCAGCAAAATCGGATAATAAATGCGCCTTTTATGGGCCTAAGACACTAAATCGGAGAATCGGTCTATATGGCAGCTGTATCCAAATCTAGACCGATCTGTGCCATTAGGCAGAAGTATGTCAAGGGGTTTAACTTAACCCATTGTCCCAAATTTCAGCAAAATCGGATAATAAATGTGGCTTTTATGGGCCTAAGACCCAAAATCGGAGGATGGGTCTACATGAGAGCTATATCCAAATCTGAACCGATCGGGGCTAAATTGAAGAAAGATGTCGAAAGGCATTACGCAACTCAACGTCTTAAATTTTAGCAAAATCGGATAATAAATGCGCCATTTATGGGCCTAAGACCCCAAATCGGAGCATCGGTCTATATGGCAGCTATATCCAAATCTGGACCGATTGTGTTAGGCCGAAGGGTCTAACAAACCAATTTTGATGGACCTCGGCGGATGTATCCAGAGAGATTATTAAAATTTCGAGCAAAGCAAATATGTTCAACATTTTGAACTACTACATTTATAACTACGGTTGACAAATGACAACAAATTATCCTAAATCTGACGAACAAATACATGGGAGCTATATACAAATCTAAACCGATTTCAACCAAACCTAATGGATAATGTGGAATTCGTCGAGAAAAGCATTGTACAAAATTATGGAAAGATTGGTCAAACAAAGCGCTTGCAGTGGGTCTAAGAGTGAAAATCGGGCGATATATATATATATATATATGAGAGTTATATCTAAATCTGAACCGATTTCTTTGAAATTCACCGGTAATGTTGAGAGTCAATCGAAAATCCCTCGTAACAAATTTCAAGAGAATTGGTTAACAAATTACCATTTTATTGCACCATTACTGCAGATCGGACAAACATATATATGGGAGCTAAATCCAAATCTGAACCGATTTCAAGCAAACTTTATACACATTGTGGAAGTTGTCGAGGAAAGTGTTGTGCAAAATTTTGGCAAAATTTTTCAAAAAATGCGCTTGCTGTGGCTCTAGAAGTGAAAATCGGGCGATATGCATATAAGACAGCTATTGTATATCTAAATCTGAACCAATTTCTATGAAATTCACCAGTAATATCGTGAGTTATAAAAAATCCTTCCTATCAAATTGCGTGAGAATCGGTTAACAAATGACCATTTCATTGATGTATTACTGCAAATCGGATGAACATACATATGGAAGCTATATCCAAATCTGAGCCGATTTCTATGAAAATCACCAGTAGTATTGAGAGTCAATACGAAAATCCTTCCTGCCAAATTTCGAGAGAATTGGTTAAAAAAAGTGCATTTTATTGCCGTATTACTCCATATCGGACGAACATATATATAGGAGCTATATCCGAATCTGAACCGATTTCAATGAAATTTACCTGTAATATCGAGAGTCACCCGTCCTGTATATCGAGAGTCATCGGAGGCCACCGTAGCGCAGAGGTAAGCATGTCCGCCTATGACGCTGAACGCCTGGGTTCGAATCCTGGCGAGACCATGAGAAAAAATTTTCAGCGGTGGTTTTCCCCTCCTAATGCTGACAACATTTGTGAGGTACTATGCCATGTAAAACTTCTCTCCAAAGAGGTGTCGCACTGCGGCACGCCGTTCGGACTCGGCAATAAAAAGGAGGCCCCTTATCATTGAGCTTAAACTTGAATCGGACTGCATTCATTGATATGTGAGAAGTTTGCCCCTGTTCCTTAGTGAAATGTTCATGAGCAAAATTTGCATTTATTTTACTTAAAATTTTCGACGTGTTTTCAGTTAAAGAACATGGTTGTTGAATAAATAAAACAAATTTTTCAAAATCCAAATCAAAGTGTCAGAAGAAATGTGTTTTCCAAAAACTCGAATTTTTATCTAAATTGTTTTAAATTTTGCTCTTAAGCCACTCACAAAAATTTTTGTTTAATTAAAACTTTTTATAACCTCCACCATAGGATGGAGGGTATACTAATTTCGTCATTCTGCTTGTAACACCTCGAAATATTTGTCTGAGACCCCATAAAGTATATATATTCTTGATCGTCGCGAGATTTTTTGTCGAACTAGCCATGTCCGTCCGTCCGTCCGTCCGTCTGTCTGTCGAAAGCACGCAAACTTCCGAAGGAGTAAAGCTAGCCGCTTGAAATTTCGCACAAATACTTCTTATTAGTGTAGGTCGGTTGGTATTGTAAATGAGCCATATCGGTCCATGTTTTGATATAGCTGCCATATAAACCGATCTTGGGTCTTGACTTCTTGAGCCTCTAAAGTGCGAAATTCTTATCCGATTGGAATGAAATTTTGCACGACGTGTTTTGTTATAATATTCAACAACTGTACCAAGTACGGTTGAAATCGGTCCATAACTTGATATAGCTGCCATATAAACCGATCTTGGGTCTTGACTTCTTGAGCCTCTAGAGTGCGCAATTCTTATCCGATTGGAATGAAATTTTGCACAACGTGTTTTGTTATGATATTCAACAACTGTGCCAAGTATGATTCAAATCGGTTGATAACTTGATATAGCTGTCATATAAACCGATCTTGGGTCTTGACTTATTGAGCCTCTAGAGGGCCCAATTCTTATCCGATTGGAATGAAATTTTTCACGACATGTTTTGTTACGATATCCAACAACTGTGCCAAGTATGATTCAAATCGGTTCATAACCTGATATAGCTGTCATATAAACCGATCTGGGATCTTGACTTCTTGAGTTTCTAGAGGTCGCAATTCCTATCCGATTTGGCTGAAATTTTACAGGACGTGTTTTATTCTTACTTTAAACAACTGTGTCAAATCAGTTCATAACCTGATATAGCTGTCATATTAACCGATCTGGGATCTTGACTTCTTGAGCCTCTAGAGGGCGCAATTATTATCCGATTTGCCCGTAATTTTGTACGACGGATTCTCTCATGACCATCAACATACGTGTTTATTATGGTCTGAATCGGTCTATAGCCCGATACAGCTCCCATATAAATCGATCTCTCTAGTTTAGTTATTGAGCCCCCAAAGGGCGCAATTCTTATTCGAATTGGCTGACATTTTACACAGGTCTTCAACATATAGTTTAATTGTGGTCCAAACCGGACCATATCTTGATATCGCTCTAATAGCAGAGCAAATCTTTTCTTATATCCTTTTTTTGCCTAAGAAGAGATGTCGGGAAAAGAACTCGACAAATGCGATCCATGGTGGAGGGTATAAAAGATTCGGCCCGGCTGAACTTAGCACGCTTTTACTTGTTTTATATAAAAAATTTTAATTCCAAAAATTATTTTCTTATTATTCTATGTAAAAATGAACCAAACTCTTTTTCTTTACTGCTATTCTCTTAAGCCCCCCAAGAAAATAGGAAAATTAATTTTCTTTACCCAGTTGTATTATAAATTTAATATGACCCTGGCCAAGACGTACAAAACACGTTGGAATGTCCTTAAGAAAGGCACAGAGGAAAAATACCCCAAAAAAAAAAAAAAAACATGCCAAAATAAATAGAACGGAAGCTGGTCAGAAAAAAAAAACCAAAACAACGAGAACAGCTGAACAAGATAAAATTGATTTTTTCCTTCTTAGATGGGTGTTTATTTTACACTGGAAAATTTTTATTTATACGCACTTTTTTCATTAAATTTCTTCGCTTTTGTAGTTGCCGCACAGCACTTTACTTGGTGGTGGGCCCAAGGGGAGTAGAAGAGCCCAAAGTGTGGGGGAGCGAGAGTTGAAAAATTGCAGTAGTCTAAGCGTTGCAGCCCCTTCAAAAGAATTCTTTCGTTTGTAGAACACGTTTTGGTTGCTTGATTCGATTGTTAACCTCCTTTTGGTGGAGTACGCTTTCTTTTTGTTTTGAGAAGAACAACGCAAAACTTTGTATTGCACCAAACTTTCTTCCTTATTTTTTTTTTCCGGTGTTTTTGGATTTCTTAAGAATTTGTAATGTTAAGAGAACTTTAATTTTCCAATTTTTCTTTATTAAATTTAGAGATTTTTTTTTTGTTGGCAACACGTTTCTTTTTAACCCGTTATCACTCTTTCTTGTATTATTTGCTCAAATTATCATCATATCTTAACTGATTTTCCGTTTCACCACTGGGAAATTTTGCGATTTTTCTCCCGTCTTTTCTATGCTCTGGACTAAAATAAATTCATTTTACACTTCACTGCATGTGCCCATAACAAATTTTCTTATTTGCCAAAAAAAAAGCCAAGATATTCTTCTTTTCTGTTGGCCAAGACTGGGCTTGGGCTAAATGAATGTTGGTTTGTTGCTGACACCGCTGCTGCTGCTGTGTGGGCTATTGGGCCTTTTCTGCCTGATTTTTGCTGGCCAGCCCCAAAGATAAAACGATATTTCCTTTATTTTTTTTTTGTGCGCTGGTTAAATGGCAATGGAGCACCCAGAATGAGAAGTACTGGGTATTAGTTTTATGTATAGTTGGCCGAAAATGAAATGGGGAAAAAATTTCATTTGCAGAGATTTGCTGCTGTCATTTTTATTATCATCTTTTTCTTATTTTGCTGCCTTAAGAAGGCTTGAAAGCATGCCAGACCCTTAGTTAGAGGGGAGAAAATGCACTCGCACGTGAAAAAAAATGAGTTGGATAAACAAGGGGCCCTTTTCGGTTAATTTCGAATGATGTGTTTCTGGTAATTGATTATTTTTGGTTTTTTTTTTTTGCTTAGAGAAGATAAATTTCTTAAATCGTTAGTTCGGTCGGTATGTGTTAGACTAAAAGCGAACCGTCTCGTTCAAGCCCACGTTCTAAACTGAATTCTCAATGGCTGAGTTTCCACCGTCAGACATGGCCATGCGATGCCAAAAACAAACACTGAACTGAAACTGCAGCACCGTAACTGAAACATCATCATCAACAACACAGTACAGCATTGGGCCAGGCATCAGCATCAATAGCAGCAGCTAATAACACACACACACGTACTCAGTCTCACTTTCTCTCTCTCTCTCTCCCTTGCTCTCTCAGCAGCCAGCACCATTGCCTTACTCACCCACTTACATTTGAATTGAGCTTAATAGCAGAGCAGAAGTTGTGTTTTGCCTTTATTTTCCTAGCAGAACACGAGGTTAGTGGTTTCATCTCTCAGGCCCACACACACACACACACACATGCATCCCCAACAACACAAATGTATGAGAAAATATTTATGTTACTCTGAAAAGATGCTGTTCTAGGGCTTTTGTAACACTTTAGTGTTATCTGTAATAACTGTTAAATATTTAGACTTTTTCTTAGGTCTCTCTCCCCCTTTCTTTCTCTCTTTGTCTCTCATCGTATTTCGTTCTCTCCCTGTTGGCTTGCTGTGACATTCATACTCTTTGCGGTATTTACTCTCTCAGAGGTTATGTTAAACGTTTGTAAACAAACCGGTAGTTAAAATGTATGCTACCAGAGCATATCTCAAACCTAATGTGATACATTGTCTCGGAGTACAGCAAGAAGTCATGGCATAGTGACTGATTGAATTATTACTTACTCAAAACCAGTAAGGAAAATAAAAATCGTGACATTCAGGGAGATTTGAAAGTAAAAGTTAAAAAAAAAACATGGCTGGTGTGTTTGCGTGGCCCCTGATCATATTCGAAACACACATTCTGCACGTCGACATCAGTCCTTGCTTTGTAGCACTTAAGGCGGCTGTATCTGGCAAATTGTAATTCAGCCAGAACTACTCTGGTTTGCCGGGGGAGATAAATTTCTTTAGGTGCGATGGTTGGCGGTCGTTCTCCAAGGACAACATTCACCCAAGAGCTATTCTCCGCATATGCGTAATGTGTCTGCATAAATATTGTCCATACCCGCTTGATATGCCACTTGATCTAAAGGTTCTCCCTTGTAGCGCTGAACCACTTGCTCTAGATCATGAAGATCCACTTTGAGGCATCTGGGCAGTGGATACCTGTCCACAAGATTATGATTTGGATGGTCCCTGCGATAACAGGCCAGAAGGTTTTGCTCAGACAGAATGTAGCTTTGTCTTCGCATGAATAGGATCTTTAGCTCCTGACGGAGGTGGTCAACATGAGAAATGAAGTTCGTCGAAGTTCGAAGAGCGGCTTTCCGGCTGCCGGCAAGTGACTTAAGAATCTTGTTTATACTTTTGACTTTATCGCAAATTCCAATGGAATGTGGGGAGAATGTGTAAGAGCTGTTAAATCTGAGTATTTTGGGACACTTGATGTTCGGTGTCGTTACTCCATCGACTGTCACATTCAGCTACTTACCTGGCTCATACGTGTATGTAGTGAACAATGTAGCTGAAGATTTGCTGGCAGATATCTTCCGATATCATGCAGCGAATGCTGCAATAGGTGTCAACAATGGGTGGGGGGGCCTGATGCCATGATCGTACAATCATCCGCATGGTGCGGCCTCCCCAACCCTTGGCTCCACTATTGGACATCAGATTTGTTTTTCTATTCTTAAATATCGTTTATTTGAGACCCATATCATTAAGATTGGTTTATGTATCCATTTGGAGGGCTTTAAGAGTGGGCCGGCCCTCCTAGGCACCCGACCCGAGATTTTTACAACATATATTTGTTTCAAGGCTACTTCAAGGAGGTGATTCGCTTGAATCAAGCCAACTACGTCTAGGATCAGGCGGAGCCAACTATATAATACCCTACACCGCCTAGTCTACCCACTGCTTTTAATACAAAGGAACTTTGTTCAGATCTAGTCAGACTTTAATTAAGCATATCTATTGAAATATCGAATAGAACCTTATGAAAGATATATATGGGAGATATATCGAAATATACATACTGCAACGGAGGCCACCGTAGCGCAGAGGTTGGCATGTCCGCCTATGACGCTGAACCCCTGGTTTCGAATCCTGGCGAGAACATCATGAAAATTTTCAGCGGTGGTTATTCCCTCCTAATGTTGGCAATATTTGGGAAGTACTGTACCATTTGGTATGGCAGCCATATAAAAACTTCTCCACAAAGAGTTGTCGCTTTGCGGCACACCGTTCGGACTCGCGTTTAAAAAGGAGACCCCCCATCATTGAGCTTAAACTTGAATCGGACAGCACTCATTGATATGTAAGAAGTTTGCCCCTGATCCTTAATGGAATGTTCATGAAAATTTTCAGCGGTGGTTATTCCCTCCTAATTTTGGCAATATTTGGGAGGTACTGTACCATTTGGTATGGCAGCCATATAAAAACTTCTCCACAAAGAGTTGTCGCTTTGCGGCACACCGTTCGGACTCGGCCCCCCATCATTCAGCTTAGACTTGAATCGGACAGCACTTATTGATATGTAAGAAGTTTGCCCCTGATCCTTAATGGAATGTTCATGGGCAAATTTGCATTTTTCCATACATACTGCGACGGCAAATGAAACACCTGACGCTAAATTTTGTAAAGATAGGGCCGAAATTGTGGTTTCTACAGCTTTATAGGCCATATCAGATGATAGATATATATGGGAGCTATATCTAAATCTGTATTGATTTCGATGAAATCATAATTCGATGGCAAATAAAATACCATAGGCCAAATTTTGTAGAAATCGGACCAAAATTGTGGCTACTAAAGGCTTAAAAGTCCATATCGGATGAAATATATTGGGTTGCCCAAAAAGTAATTGCGGATTTTTCATATAGTCGGCGTTGACAAATTTTTTCACAGCTTGTGACTCTGTTATTGCATTCTTTCTTCTGTCAGTTATCAGCTGTTAATTTTAGCTTGCTTTAGAAAAAAAGTATATTTGATTCAAGTTCATTCTCAGTTTTATGAAAAATGCATTTACTTTCTTTTAAAAAATGGCGCAATTACTTTTTGGGCAACCCAATATATATATGGGAGCTTTATCTTAATCTGAACCGATTTTAATGAAATTTTGCACTCGTATTGGGACTTCAAATAAAACACCTTACGCTAAATTTTGTAGAAATCGGACCAAAATTGTAACTACTACAGCCTTAAAAGTCCCTATCGGATGAAAGATATATATGGGAGCTATATCTAAAGCTTAACCGATTTCGATTAAATCTTGCAAACGTAAAATTCCATATCGGATGAAAAATATATATGAGAGCTATATCCAAATCTGAACCAATTTTGTTCAAAATCAATAGCATTCGCCCTTGGGCCAAAAAAGAGACTTGTGCAAAATTTCATGACAAGCGGACAATAAATGCGACCTTTAACCTGATCACAAGAATACATGGACAGACAGACGAATCTGGAAGTGATTCTACTTATCAATTGGTCTAGCTCTTATCCTTCTCAGCGTTGCAAACAAATGCACAAAGTTATAATAACCTGTACCACAGTGGTAGGATACACAAATTTTAATATTTTCCCCGTGGGACCTTTCAACACCGTCTGTGAAATTTTAAGAAAATCGACTCAGTCGTTTTTGATTTTAAACCGACTCTCAAACCAACACAAATATACTTGTATTTAAATTTGTTTAAAGTTATATTCCTTTTCCTTAAAATACATTTTTGTTTAATTTTTAAATATTCGTTCTAATTTCTTTGCGCTTCGCTGTTAAAGAATTCATAAAACATTCCTTCACGAGGGTTAACTTGAACTATGTTGGACTTTATAATATTAAATCAGTCATACGCACGTTAAACATTAATTTCTTGCTCTCTCATTTTCTCAGAAAAGTCCATACTCCCTATATGTGCTTTGCGCTCTCTCTCCCTCTCTCTCTCTCTTTCTATCGCTGTACCCTAATGTTAAAGCTACAACATTCAATGTTAAGCTATTCACTCTGCTTCCGGGTTTATTCGAGCAGGGTGTCATTGTTATGATTATCATTGTGTTCACTTATATGTTAATGCTTGTGGGTGGGTGTGTGTGTGTGCGTGAATGGATGAACTAAAACTTGGGTGTTTATCTGACCGTGTGCGTGTGTGTGTTTCAGCAGCTCGTTTATGCTTTTATTTTACATAGCCTTGCACGCTGTTTTCTTACTCGTAATGTGTGTGAAATAACTGTTTTCTCTCACTGCCACTGTTGTTGTACGTTGACCATTTACCCATGCGAATATGGGGAGTAGGGAACGAAGAAAAAATGTAAACAAAACATACGCCTCTGTGCAGTCTGCGTCTGCAAACCACGTGTTATCGGCATAGGCTTACAGCCTATTTTTTCTTTCCACCCCGATTTTGACCGAATGAACCGAGAAGCAGCAACGAAAAGATTTTCAGGATTTTCCCACACTTCGTTTACGGTAAATTTTCACTTCACAGTTGTCGTATACGAACATTTACACCAGATTTATATGACTTTTCTATGACGAAAACTTAAGCGAATCCTCAAGCTGACTGACAGGTTGAGATGGTAAATTGAAATTCTTTTGATAACTCCCGACGCGACCTTGACGACAAGCTCGAGAACAACAACAAACACGGAACTGAGGTAAACCTTTACTACCGCTCCTCAAGTTAATTGTGATGTAACTAAAATGTTGCCCCAGCTGAGCAGTCGGTTTGGCCCACCGACTGGCTGGCTGTTGATAACTGGTGTGCGTTAGTTAACATGAATGGCAGGATGCTGCAACGAGTGAGCAACTCAACACGCACTCAAAATGTAATGAACTTGAAATTGCACAACACCAATAGAATAGGAACTGTGTGCATAGCAAGCAAACAAAACAAAAACAATGTTAAATACTGATAGTGAAGAAGCATCATAGCAAAAATCCACTAACGTCATGAATCATGTTAATCTATCAGCACCTACCCCTAACCCTGCCTTGGCATAAGGAAGTGAGCCCTGGCCAAAAGACTAATAGGCACAAGAGGTTAGAGAAGTGCGCCTATGTTAAGAGTTTCAGAGGTTCAATCTTTACAACTTTCTTCACCGTGGCTATGATTTATTGCACTTTGATGCAGTGACAAGATGAGTGGTGTGGCTTGACGCAATCAATGTTGCCACTGGAAAAAAATATTTTTCATTAAAATGTTACAAAGAATGATTATTAAAAAATTTTAAGAAAACTTTACAAAAAAAAAAAGTGTTTATAAATTAATTTCTATAAAACATTTTTTTTTTGTAGGTCGGTTTGAATTGTAAATGGATCATATCGGTCCATGATTTGATATAGCTGCCATATAAACCGATCATGGGTCTTGACTTCTTGAGCCACTTCAGGGCGCAATTTTTATCCGATTTGGCTGAAATTTGGCAAGAGGTGTTTTTTTATGACATTAAACAACTGTGATAAGTATGGTTGAAATCGGTCCATAACCTGATATAGCTGTCATATAAACCGATCTGGGGTCTTGACTTCTTGAGCCTCTAGAGGGCGCAATTCCTATCCGATTCGGCTGAAATTTTGCACGACGAGTTCGTTTCATCATGACTTCCAATTACTGTGCCAAGTATGGTTAAAATCGGTCCATAACATGATGTAGCTGCCATATAAACCGATCTTGAATCTTGACTTCTTAAGCCACTAGAGGACGCAATTTTTATCCGATTTGGCTGAAATTTTGCATGAGGTGTTTTTTTATGACTTCCAACAACTTTGTTAAGTATGATGTAAATCCGTTCGTTTCGTAGCTCTTTAAAAGTTGTTGTCTAACCAGACCACGCCCGCTCAACAATGTAGAAAATGTTCGCCCATCCTGGAATTAAAATTCATTGAAATTTTACTTGTCGAAATCAAAATGTTTAATAAAAAAGTAAACCGCCTAAACGGCAACCCTCTTTAGCCAAAGATTGCATATTAATTGTTTATTTCTTCTCTATGCTTTCCATTGTCTTCAATATTTCCATCTTATGCAGCCTTTGAAGAGTGTAGATAGGTAGCCTGTTATAAGGTCATTTAAATACTAGTCACAAACTTCTTCTTGCCCTAGGCAAAACTCACTTTCAAAATGGCTCGTTGATGTGACACCGTTGGCATTAGAGCCACAGAATTTTAATTTGTTTGCAATAACAAAAATTAAACATCAAAGATGATAGTTGGTAAAGTATTCAGGCAATGCAACATCTGCATTTTCCATACATCATTCCAAGCATTCTGCAGATCAAGAACTCACAATGTAGACCATTATTAAATTTAACCCCCCCCCCCCCAAAAAAAAATTAGGCCTTATTGTGACACTAATAAATATAAAAGTCGTCGTATGGACAAATTTAAACGAATGGGTGTGTGTATGTGTGTGCATACAAGTCAACAATATTGGCCAATTATTTATTTCGGGTCAAATAACCAATAACGCCAAATGAATTTAATGTAGTATGAGACATCAAAGATGTCAAAGTCGTTACAAATTCAAATATTAGGTTAAAATAAGCAAAAACCCATTTTGGTTCGCCTAGGCCGAATTTTGTATAATCCAAAGACAATTTTCGTCAAAATCGAATGGCTCACAAAATTTCTCACCTTTTATAGGCAAATGAAATTCGGCCCTTGTAAATTTCACCTGAAATTCAAAATGAGAATATGGCCCAAAAAAGTATTGTGGAGAACAACAACAAAACTTTTGGGACCCATTTTCGTCTTTTTGTAGACTTTTTTTCATAGATCTATTGGGGTCAATTTGGGTTTTCCTCAAGTAAATCTCACATTTCCAAAAATATTAGGGCACATTTGAGTTTGAGCCTAATTTCACCATCTCGGAGCATAAACTTTTATTTTTAAAAACATCGATTTCGGGTACATTTTCTCAAAAAAAAAAAAAATAAATAAACCTGACAAATAAATATTTATACCCTTCACCAATCCAGTGGTACAGGCTATCATAACTTTTTGAATTTGTTTGTAACACCCAGAAGAAAGAGAGATAGACCCATTGATAGGTATACCGATCGATTCAGAATCACTTTCTGATTCATTGAGAAATCGGTTCAGATTTATATATAGCTGACATATATCGCCCGATTTTTACTCCTTGAGCCTCTGCAAGCGCATTTATTGACTGATCTTGCCAAAACTTTGTACAACGCTTTCTTCGATAACTACCACAACATATATGAAGTTTGCTCCAAATCGGTTTAGATTTAGATGTAGCTCCCATATATATGTTCGTCCGATTTAAAGAAATATTGCAGTAAAGTGCTAATTTTTTAACCGATTCTCTTGAAATTTGACAGGAATGATTTTCATATGACTATCGACATTACTAGGAACTTTAAAAGAAATCGGCCTAGATTTAGATATATCTGTCATGTATGTATATCGCCCGATTTTAACTCCAAAAGCCCAGTGGCAAGCGCATTTATTGACCAATCTTGGTAAAATTTTGTACAACGCTTTTCTCGAGGACTACCACAATATCTGAGAAGTTTGTTCCAAATCGTTCGTTTGATTTTGGGTAATTTGCAATAATGTTGTGATTTGTCAACCGTAGTTATTGAAGTTTGAACATATTTGCTCGAAATTTGATAGGGACAACTGAAAACATCCGCCGAGGTGCCAAAATTGGTTTAGAATAAGATATAGCTCCCAATTTGCACTTATAGGCTAGATGTAGGATATTATATAGTCGACACCGACGACTTTTGCCCTTCCTTACTGGTTTTTGTTTATAAAATGTATTCTACACCACCAACGAGAATATTATTTCAAAAATCAACTTTTTGAAATTTAAAAAAAAACTTTGAAAATATTTTCTGCTTTTTACAAAAAAAAAAATTGAAAAATATTTTCCAACAAGTAAACACGCATTAAGTTCGACCGTGCCGAACTTTTGAACTACCACCAATTTTTCGAACCACCACCAAGGATATACTTATTATTAACATGCAATTTAACACTACTCTATCCATATTAATATCCATATATAGTCCGATCTTAATCTTTTTTGGTTGAGGCGCCGAGAAGCTCTATATTCGAAATTTAAGTGAAATTGGGTAATAAGTACGCCGTTCATGTGATTAAGCCCTAATTCGAATGATCGATCTAGAAATGGCACCTCAGACATTTCGACCCAAATATGGATATCAAATTCGTGCTGCACTTCCAAATCGCATTAATTTGAGCCCCATATTGCCATGGCCGGTAAATATGAACCGTTTGGAGAGTGTTTTGGGGCTGGGGTGGCCATCGGCACTTTTTAGTGAAAATAAATATCAAATTCGTTCTTTAATTCCAACGGAAATGAAGTTCAGTTTCGGGGGTGCTTTAGGGCGTACCCCAAAACACTTGGCTCCAATATGGGATATCAAATTCGTTTTCTACTCTCAAATACCTTTCATTTGAGTTCTATATTGTCATAATGGGTCAAATAACCCATTTGACGTATCTTTAGGAGAAAAAGCGCCACCTAGACTTGAACGCAAATGTTAATATCATATTCGTAATCTACTCCCTAATACCTTTCATTTGAAACCCATATAGTCGGGTTATATGCTCAGTTGGGGGTATTTGGGGGTGGGCTACCTTCCATTACTTGGACCTAATCTTTTAGGCCATATTTGTAGTCTACTACCTAATACTTTTCATTTGAGTCCCATATTGACATGAACTTCGAATATATCTATTTAGAGGAGTTTTAGGGTTTGGGGGGAGGGGGGCTCTCTGGTAACTTGGACTCAAATTTTAATCTCATATTTGTTTTCTGGTCTTCAATACCATTCATTTGATACACTTATTGTGCCCATCGAACCACTTTCGGATATGGGTGGCTTTGTTGGGGTAAGGGGGAGGATCCGCCTCCACCCGTTATCTAAAAATTATATAACCCATGTTTCCTTTCAGACAAACGCACACAATCTATGAAAATTTTAAGAAAATCGGTTCAGCCAAGTATCATATAGTCATAATGGGTCTAGTGGCGATTTTGAGGGGTGGCGTGACCCCCTATACTTCGATCTGAATTTGTATGCCAGATTCGAAACCACACCCGAATACCTTTCATTTGATCCCCATATTGAAATGAACGTCCAATATGTCTGTTAGGGGGAGTTTTGGGGTTGGGGATAGATACATGCTGATGATTAATTTTTACCACTCTGCCCTCTCTCTGTTCATGTTGGCATGCAATTAATTGAATCAACTAAATCCAATTGAATCAAACAATTTCAGTTTAAGACTGCCAGGTGACGCTAATTTAAATGTTAGTGCTACTCGCTTAGAGTGGATCATATGGTATGGGGATTGTCTATGAATGACTATTCATACCATATGACTACCTATTAAGGCATCATTTAGTCTTTTTTATACCCACCACCACAGGATGGGGGTATATTCATTTTTTCATTCCGCTTGCAACACATCGAAATATCCATTTCCGATCCTATAAAGTATATATATTCTTGATCAGCGTAAAAATCTAAGACGATCTAGACATGTTCATCCGTCTGTCTGTTGAAATCACGCTGCAATCTTTAAAAATAGAGATATTGAGTTGAAACTTTGCACAGATTCTTTTTTTGTCCATAAGCAGGTTAAGTTCGAAGATGGGCTTTATCGGACTTTATCTTGATATAGCCCCCATATAGATCGATCAGCCGATTTAGGGTTTTAGGCCCATAAAAGCCACATTTATTATCCGATTAAGCTGAAATTTAGGACAGTCGTTAAGGTTTGCAACTCCTGCTTTCACGCTGAATTTTTTTTAATTTCGGGGCTATGACGGCATAACACATTAATTCAATCACACAGTGTCCCGTTAGGTCATTATAATTGATCGACTGTTTTAGGGTGAGGTGGTCCGTTAGATATATGAGCAGAATAATGATATCAGATTCGCTGTACACAACCTTATACCTTTAATTTAACCTCATATTGTCATGATTGGTGTATACAGCCGTTTAGTGGAGGGCGTCTATATGAGGGTTGTGCGCCACACTGCCACTTGAGCAAAAATTTTAATTACGCACTCAACTCAAAAATATCTATCACTTGATTCCCCATTATTTTGATAGGTCAAATAACCTATTGGAGGCGATTTTAGGAGGTAAAGCACCACCTGCATTCTTGGACACATAGTTTAATGTCATATTCGTAATCTGGTCTCAAATGCCTATCATTTGAGTTTCATCCAGCTATGATTGAGTAGTATTCCCATTTTTTGCGGAGCTTATAGGGGATGGGGGGACTATCAATTACTTGGACCTCGTTTTTTATGTCATATTCGTAGTCTACTCCCGAATAACTTTCATTTGAGCCCTATATTGATATATACGTCCAATATGTCTATTTGGAGCAGTTTTTTGGCTTGGGCTACCCCTTGGATACTTGAACCCAAATTTTCAAACCACATTCGCTTTCTACTCTCCAATATCTTTCATTTGATACCCATATTGTCCCTACCGGTCAACTTTTGATTTCGGGTGGCGTTTTTGTGGTAACGGGGGAGGATTCGCCCCCTTCGAACATCAACAAATTACATAGCCTATACCTCCTTCCTGACCATATTCGTAATCTACTAGCGAATACCTTTCATTCGAGCCCCATATTGTCATTATCGTCCAATAAACCAATTTTGGAGGTTTTGGGGTCGGGGCGACCCCCCAATTACTTGGACCCAATTTTTAATATAGAATTTGTACTCTACTCTTGAAAACCTTTCATTTAAACCCCATATTGTCCCAATCGGTCCACTTTTCTTTTTGGCTGGTATTTTTGGGGTAAGGGGGAGGGTCCGCCTCCAATGCGATATCAAAAAATTATGTAGCCTATTGCTCCTTCCGGACCACTCCCCATAATCTGTGAAAATTTCAAGATAGTCGGTTTAGCCGTTTTTGAGTCTATACGGAGCAAACCGACAAACAAACAAACATGTAAACAAACACAAATTGAATTTTATTGAATTACCATTTAGCAAAAAATATTTGATGTCGAAATACCAATTTGATATGAATGAATTTCTGAACACTATTTTATATACCCATTCATTCAAAATGTTTTTACCTTTGCCTGTTTTGCAACTCTGTTGTTACTATGCTGACTAAACTTCTGCTTTATCTTGGCAAAAGAGATACGAAAAACAAACCGCCGCAATGGTAACACTGTTTTTGTTTTCTCTGGTTTGATGTACGCAAATCATAACACCGTTAGATGACGGCTACAGTAAATTCATTTCCATTTATTTCACTTGATTTATGTTACCTATTCATTCAAAATGTTTTACCTTTGGCTTTTTTTTACAACTCTGTTGATACCATGCTCACTAAATAAATGTTGGTGTTTGCACTTCGAAAACTTCAATTTAAGCCTTTCAAGTAAACACTACACACACACTTCCATTATGAAGATCTGTTGTACTTTGTCTTGGCAAAAGAGGTACGAAAAACAAACCGCCGCAATGGTAACACTGTTTTTGTTTTCATCTGGTTTGATGTAGGCAAATCATAACACCATTAGTTGACGGCTACAGTAAATGCAGGATTTTTCCATTTTAAACAATTTATTTCACTTAATTTATGTTATTTATGATTTATTTACACTATTGTAGTTAACCGTAAACACTTTGGAGTTCATTTTGTTGGTTTCCGACCTTTTTTTAACGAGAACAACTATTTCACAACCGACCGACTCTAAAGTAACTTGCAAACTAAACTGAACTTGAAGAAGGCACCACAAAGATGAGAGAAACATATGAAATTAGAGAAGAGGTGAGAGTGAAATGGATCATATGCATTTCAAGCAGCGCTGTCAGAAGAACGGCATTATCGGCTTTTGATAAATATTTAGTATGTAAAGGGTGATTTTTTTGAGGTTAGGATTTTCATGCATTAGTATTTGACAGATCACGTGGGATTTCAGACATGGTGTCAAAGAGAAAGATGCTCAGTATGCTTTGACATTTCATCATGAATAGACTTACTAACGAGCAACGCTTGCAAATCATTGAATTTTATTACCAAAATCAGTGTTCGGTTCGAAATGTACGGCACCGTTACCCCAAAAACATCACCCCAAATCAAAGGTGGACCGATAAGGACAATATGGATATCAAATGAAAAGTGTGCGGGAGTAGATAACGAATCTGGCACACAAATTCATGTCGAAGTATAAGGGGTTATCCCACCCCTCTCAAAAAAAGTCCAAAATGGGCACATTGGCCAATCACTGATATATGGGACTCGGTTTGTTTGGTCCGTATAGACTCAAAAACAGCTGAACCGATTTTCTCGAAATTTTCGCATATTGTGTAGGTTGGTCTGCAAGGAAACATAGGCTATAAAATTTTTCGGTATCGGAAGAGGGACAGACCCTCCCTCTTATGCCAAAAACACAACCAAAATCAAGAGTGGATCGATTGGGACAATATAGGTATTATAAGTATTAAAATTTGAGTCTAAGTACCCATCGGTCCGCCCCAACCCCAAAACTCCCCCAAACGGACATATTGGACGTTCATTTCAATATGGGCCTCAAATGAAAGGTATTCGGGAGTAGATTTCGAATCTGGCATATAAAATCAGATCGAAGTATAGAGGGTCACGCCACCTCTCAAAAACGCCATTAGACCCATTATGACTATATGATACTTGGCTGAAATGATTTTCTTAAAATTTTCATGGATTGTGTACTTTTGTCTGGAAGGAAACAAAGGCTATATAACTTTTAGATATCGGCTGAAGGCGGACTCTCCCCCTTACCCCAAAAACGTCACCCATATCCGAAAGTGGTCCGATGGGCACAATAAGGGTATCAAATGAAAGGTATAGGAGACCAGAAAACGAATATGGTATTAAAATTTGGGTTCAAATTTAAAAACATTAAGTCCAAGCAATAGGAAGTCGCCCACCCCCAAATACCCCCAACTGGGCATATTAGCCGACCATGGTTATATGGGACTCAAATGAAAGGTATTTGCGAGTAGATTACGAATATGACATTAAAATTTGCGTTCAAGTCTAGGTAGCGGTGGGCGGCCAGCCCCAAAACACCCTCCATATTGCCATATGGGGCTCAAATTAAAGGGATTTGGAAGTGCAGCACGAATTTGATATCCATATTTAAGTCGAAATGTGGGAGGTGCGCGTCTAGAGGGCGCAATTCCTATCCGATTTGGCTGAATCGGTCCATAACTTGATACAGCTGCCATACAAACCGATCTTGAATCTTGACTTCTTGAGCCACTAGTGGAAGCAATTCTTATCCAATTTGTCTGAAATTTTGCACGTGGTGTTAAGTTTAAGGTGGTCCTTAGACTAGACTCCTTGACTCCTTAGAAGTCGCAATTGTTATGTGATGTGGCCGAAACTTTGGACCTACTTATGACTTCCAACAACGGTACCAAGTACGATCCAAATCGATGTATAACCATATCAACCTATTTCCCGATTTGACGTCTTAAGCCTATGGTAGCCGCAATTTTTGCCCGATTTAGCTTAAATTTGACACGTGGTGTTTTGGTTCCTGATTTGGAAGAAATTCGATACGTTATGCCCTTCAACAACGGCAATTTTGTGTAAATTTTTAGCAGAATCGAGGGTGGTGGGTTCCCAAGATGCGGCCCAGCAGAACTAAGAAAATTTTTATTTATTATTTGTGTAAAAGGGTGTTTTTTTTTTAAAAAGAAAAAAGCATAAAGAAATATAAGCCTTTATAACTGTTTTGAACTCATTACATTATCATGACAATGATTTTACCCCCTTATGATGATTTCGAATTACTCTAAACATGTTCCACATCAATGTAAACATTGTTGTGGAATCTGTACAATAGTACCCCTCAACAAAGCTTTACAAAGTTTTACTAGTTGCAAAAGCTTTCGAAGGAGCATTTGATTTAAAAAGTTTATGGCGGGCAACAGACTTTAAGCATCCTTAATCCCATGAATGAGTTATCTCAGATGTTCGTATGTTAAAATAACTAACCTAGTACTAACTAAAATTCGAAAACAATGCCAATAATTATGGAGTCCTTATTCAGCAACTGTTATACACCGTTTGCTATAACATCTATAAATGTTTTATGCCTTTTCCAATAAATTTAGTACAACTTTGTACTTATTCCTTTTATGTAGATAACGCAGTGTAAGCAGACCTGTGTTGCCTACTCTAAAAGATTAGCATGGACAATTGTATCTCTGTCGTTTTTGGTGAACGGTAATACCGTGGCACTTGATAAAAAGAACTGATTTAAAATGAACAAGTAAGAGCGTGCTAAGTTCGGCCGGGCCGAATCTTATATACCCTCCACCATGGATCGCATTTGTCGAGTTCTATGCGCGGTATCTCTTTTTAGGCAAATAAATAATTTTGAATAAGAACTGTTATGCTATTGGAGCTATATCAAGTTATAGTCCGATTCGGGCGATAAATGAGTGCTGAACATTGTAGAAGTCGTTGTGTAATATTTTAGTTCATTCGGATAAGAATTGCGCCTTGTAGGGGCTCAAGAAGCAAAATCTGGAGATCGGTTTATATAGGAGCTGTATCAAACTATTGATCGATTCAGACCATATTAGACAGATTGTACAAAATTTCTGTCAAATCGGAGGAGAATTGCGCCCTCTAGAGGCTCAAGAAGTCAAGATCTCAGATCGGTTTATATGGCAGCTATATCAGGTTATGTACCGATTTGAACCATACTCAGCACAGTTGTTGAAAGTCATAACAAAACACTTCATGCAAAATTTCAATCAAATCGAACATTAATTTCGCCCACTAGTGGCTCAAAAAGTCAAGACCCCGATTGGTTTATATGACAGCTATACCAGGATATGAGCCGATTTAAACCACACTTAACCCATCAGTTTAAAATCATAACAAAACACCTCATGCAAAATTTCAGCTAAATCAGATAATAATTGTGCCCTCTAAAAGCTCAAGAAGTCAAGACCCCAGATCGGTTTTTATGGCAGATATATCAGGCTATGGACCGATTTCAACTATTCTTAGCACAGTTGCTGAAAGTCATAACAAAACGCCTCATGCTAAATTTAGCCAAATCGGATAATAATTGTGCCCTCTAACGACTCAAGAAGTCAAGAACCCAGATCGGTTTTAATGACAGCTATATCAAAACGTGGACCGATATAGCTCATTTACAATCCCAACCGACCTACACCTATAAGAAATATTTGTGCAAAATTTCAAGCGGCTAGCTTTACTCCTTCGAAAGTTAGCGTGCTTTCGACAGACGGACGGACAGATGGACGGACATGGCTAGATCGACATAAAATGTCAAGACGATCAAGAATATATATACTTTATGGGGTCTTAGACGCATATTTCGAGGTGTTACAAACAGAGTGACGAAATTAGTATATCCCCATCCTATGGTGGTGGGTATAAAAAGGAACCAAACAAAACTTCTATCAAATTGCTGATTGGTGACCTAGAAATTGAACCTGCCATCTGCTGGCGACAAACGAATTGCAGCAACATTTTTCCAAACTATGGTATTCTTGAACGAAAAGTAAGGCGGCTTTATGGTTATCTTTAATAAAGGATGACCTTTTGATTTCTTACCACAAACAGATGTGAAATGCTGTTTAATACAAAATTATTGTTTATCGCGGCAGATGAACCGTCTAATGGTTATTTGTCTATAGTGATTTTGATAATAACGAAATAAAAATTTAGTACATTATTAAACGGTCTTTGCAATATCTGGAAAATGAATACGTCATGATTATCTAACAAAATTTTGGTCGGCTACGTGCAGAGTAGGAAGGTTAATTGAAAATTTGGAAAAAATCGGTTGGAATTTGCTGTTTGTGGTGGCAATACTATACCTGATAACCCAAAAATACTTTGGGTGATAATACCGTTTTACAATGCATGAGCTCTAAAGCTCTATTGTTTCGGTAATGCCGTTTAAAGTGACATAAACTGCTTTACCAATTGTAGCATATAGTGGGTAATAACTTAAGGAGAATCTGCAAGCTTATGTTGGTATTCCGTAGACAAAGAAATATTAAGACTTCCTAGAAGTGCTCAAAAAAGCTCAACAGATTGGAGGAATGCTATCTCTCTCGTTTAGATATGAGATCCCAAATAACACAGGCGACATGAATTATTTTACTAACATCTGAATCTATACATTCCACGACGATGATAGTGCTGTATCCACCGTATTATCATTATCTGATCTGCATTATCCTTGACAAAATATAGCAGTTCAAAATATAACAGATATTGCAGTGCAAAATACAACAGATAATACAGTGCAAAATATAACATATATTGCAGTACAAGATATAACAGATAATGCAGTGTAAAATATAACAGATATTGCAGACAAAATTTCAATTTTGTATATTGCAATGCAAAATATAACAGATATTGCAGTACAAGATAAACCAGATATTGCAGTGCAAGATATAACAGATATTGCAGTACAAAACTTTATTCTATGATTTCTCGGTGCAATTTTTTTACAATTTATTATTTTTGGGTTGCCCAAAAAGTAATTGCGGATTTTTCATATAGTCGGCGTTGACAAATTTTTTCAACGGCTTGTGACTCTGTAATTGCATTCTTTCTTCTGTCGGTTATCAACTGTTACATTTAGCTTGCTTTAGAAAAAAAGTGCGCGAAATTTTGTTTACATTTGTTTGTTTGGCGTCAATTTTAATATGGAGCCCACAAAGGAGCATTTTCGTCATATTTTACTTTATTATTTCCGTAAAGAAAAAACGAGGAGCAGGTTGCTAAAAAGTTACGAGATGTGTATGGTGATAAAGCCTTAAAAGGAAGACAGTGTCAAAATTGGTTTCGCAAATTCCGTTCTGGAGATTTTATACATTTCTACTACATTTCTACCAACATTTCGGTCCCAATTTCAATCAAAAATTTTTTTGTAGATCGAATACCTTTGAAATTTTAAGAGATATCTCACACAAGAAACCATATTGTTTGTAGGATTTTCAAGCATTATCTTGGAGGCCACCGTAGCGCAGAGGTTAGCATGTCCGCCTATGACGCTGAACGCCTGGGTTCGAATCCTGGCGAGACCATTAGTAAAATTTTCAGCTGTGGTTTTCCCCTCCTAATGCTGGCAACATTTGTATAGTACACCCCTCTCCAAAGTGGTATCGCTCTGCGGTACGCCCTTCGGACTCGGATATGTGGTCTTTTTGTTTGTAACATTTTTTTTGCCAGAATAAGATGGACCGGCCTTGGGCTGGCAATGTTCCGTGTGATTTTAAAATTAATTGTCTTCTAAATTCTAAATAAGGGATATTATGGTCCATTTTTATACCCTCCATCATAGGATGGGGGTATACTAATTTCGTCATTTTGTTTGTAACTCCTCGAAATATTCCTCTGAGACCCCAAAGAGTATATATATTCTTGATCGTCATGTCAATTTAAGGCGATCTAGCCCTGTCCATCCGTCCGCTTATCTGTCGAAAGCATGCTAACTTTCGAAGGAGTAAAGCTAGCCGCTTGAAATTTTGCACACAAATACTTCTTATTAGTGTAGGTAGGTTGGGATTGTAAATGGGCCATATCGGTCCATGTTTTGATATAGCTGTCCAATAAACCGATCTTGGGTCTTGACTTCTTCAGCCTCTAGAGGGCGCAATTCTTATCCGATTTGGCTGAAATTTTGCACTACGTGTTTTGTTACGACTTCTAACAACTGTGCTAAGTACGGTTCAAATCGGTTCATAATCTGATATAGCTGTCATATATGCCGATCTTGAATCTTGACTTCTTGAGCCTCTAGAGGGCACAATTCCAATCCGATTTGGCTGAAATTTTGCATGAAATGGTTTGTTACGACTTCTAACAACTGTGCTAAGTACGGTTCAAATCGGTTCATAATCTGATATAGCTGTCATATATGCCGATCTTGAATCTTGACTTCTTGAGCCTCTAGAGGGCGCAATTCTAATCCGATTTTGGCTAAAATTTTGCATGAAGTGTTTTGTTATGATTTTCCACTACTGCGATAAGTGTGGTTCAAATCGGTCCATAATCTGGTATAGCTGTCATATAAGCCGATCTTGGGTCTTGACTTCTTGAGCCTCTAGAGGGCGCAATTCTTATCCGATTTGGCTAAAATTTTGCAATACGTGTTATGTTATGACTTCTAACAACTATGCTAAGTACGGTTCAAATCGGTTCATAATCTAATATAGCTGTCATATATGCCGATCTTGAATCTTAACTTCTTGAGCCTCTAGAGGGCGCAGTTCTTATCTGATTAATCTGAAATTTTGCATGAGGCGTTTTGTTATGACTTCCTACAACTGTGCTAAGTATGGTTCAAATCGGTCCATAACCTGATATAGCTGCCTTATAAACCGATCTTGAATCTTGACTTTTCAGCCTCTATAGGGCGCAATTCTTATCTGATTTGGCTGAAATTTTGCAATACGTGTTATGTTATGACTCCTAACAACTATGCTAAGTACGGTTTTAATTGGTCCATAACCTGATATAGCTGCTGTATAAATCGATCTGCGATCTTGACTTCTTGAGCATCTAGAGGTCGCAATTATTATCCGATTTGGCTGAAATTTTGTACAACGACTTCAACATACATGTCAATTAACTTCAACATACATGTCAATTATGGTCTGAATCGGCCTGTAGCCTGATACAGCTCCCATATAAACCGATCACCCTATTTTACTTCTTAAGCCCTTCTTATTTTACTTAGTAAAGGATCATTCTCTCGTCAATGCTGAGAAATGCACTGTGGGCTACATTTTTGAAACTTTTATTCAAAATGTCAAAAATTTGACGAACTTTGTACATCCTATCATCCTCATCTAGCTTAGAGTTATCAGCACAATGTAGATTCCGCAAAATGTCTTCAAATGCGTTTCTCCTCATTGACTTCAGTATTATCGGACAAATACCGTCTGAGTCGGAGTGGTCATATAAGAGACATTTTAAAAATAACTGTTGTAATGAAGTTCATAAGGCTTTAAAGCTTTGAGACAGGATGTTTCAAAACATTTGATTACCTCTTTAGCAAACAAGTAAACCATATTTCGGTTGGGAAATGAGGTTCGTGTATTTGCTAACCGGTTAAAAATGTTTGTTATTCTACCACCAGAGGGCAAGAAAGTTAATTTTAATGGTGGGTGTATTCGCTTAAAATGTATTGTATAAGTGTGGCAACGATATAAGTCTTTCAAAATGCCCAAAAGTACTACCAAAAATAAAAGTGGACCGATCTGGACAATATGGAAATCAAATGAAAGGTAGAGTAGAGTACGAATTTCATAATAAAAGATGGGTCCAAGTACTTGGGGGCAGCCCCAGCCCTAAAACCCCTTAATAAAGGTTTATTTGACTATCATGACATTACGGGACTCTAATGAAAGGTATTCGGGAGTAAATTACGAATATGGTCAGGAAGTAGAAATAGGCTTTATAATTTATTGATAACGGAAGGGGGCGGACCCTTCACCGTTACCCCCAAAACACCAACCAAAATCAAAAGTGGTCCGATAAGGACAATATGGGTATCAAATAAAAAGTATGAGGGAGTAGATAACGAATCTGGCATACAAATGCATGTCGAAGTACAGGGGGTCAACTCTACAAAAACGCCCAAATGGACATATTATCCAATCACGGATATATGAGACTCAGTTTGTTTGTTCTGTATAGACCGAAAAACGACAGAACCGATTTTCTCGAAATTTTCGCATATTGTGTAGATGGGTCTGGAAGGAAACACAGTCTATGTAATTTTTCGGTAACGAAAGGGGGACGGACCCTCCCCCTTATGCCAAAAACATAACCCAAAATCAAAAGTGGGCCGATCGGGACAATATAGGTATCAAATGAAAGGTATTGGAGAGTAGAATACGAATATGGTATTAAAATTTGAACCTAAGTACCACTCGGGCCGTCCAAACTCCCCCAAACAAACATATTGGATGTTCATTTCAATATGGGGCTTAAATGAAAGGTATTCGGGAGTAGATATCGAATGTGGTATTCAAAATCAGATCGATGCATAGGGAGTCACGCCAACCCTCAAAAACGCCATTAGACCGAATATGATTATATGATACATGGCTGAACCGGTTTTCTTAAAATTTTCATAGATTGTGTACGTTTGTCTAGAAGGCAACATAGGCTCTATAATTTTTAGATATCGGGTGGAGGCGGACCCTCCCCTTACCCCAAAAACTCCACCCATATCCGAAAGTGGTCCGATGGGCACAACAAGGGCATCAAATGAAAGGTATTGGACACCAGAAAACTAATATGGTGTTAAAATTTTGGTCCATGTACCCAGCGGGCCCCCCCAACCCTAAAACTCCTCTAAACAGATATATTCGAAATTCATGTCAATATGGGACTTAAATGAAAGGTATTAGACAGTAGATTACAAATATGGCATAAAGCATTTGGTCCATGTAATGGAAGGTCACCTACCCGCAAATACCCCCAAAAGGGCATATTAGTCGACCACGGCTATATGGGACTCAAATGAAAGGTATTAGGGACTAGAATATGATATTGAAATTTGTGTTCAAGTCTTGGTGGTTATTGGGTCATATGACAATATGGGGCTCAAATGGGAGGTATTTGAGAGTAGAAAACGAATTTGATATCCAATTTTGGAGCCAAGTGTTTTGGGGTACTTGGCTTCAAATTTCCGTTGGGAATAAAAAACGAATTTGATATCTATTTTCAGTGCAAAAGTGCCGGTGGCCGCCCCAGCCTCAAAATACCCTCCAAACGGTTCATATTTACCGGCCATGCAATATGGGGCTCAAATTAAAGGAAATTGGAAGTGCAGCACGAATTTGATATCCATATTTGAATTGAAATGTCTGAGGTGCCATTCCTCTCTTAACATTACCCTAAGGAAGAACACAACCACCAGGAACCGAGAAGGGGCAAATTATCACACATCAATGAGTGCTTTCCGATTCTAGTTTAAACTCAATGATAAGGGACCTTTTTTATAGCCGAGTCCGAACAGCGTCCCGCAGTGCGATACCTCTTTGGGGAAAATATTTTAAATGACCTTGCATGGCATTGTACCTAGCAAATGTCGCCAACATTAAACACCGCTTTGTTCGATGTTCTCGTGTGCGTGCATGAGCGGAGAACATGCGAGAAAGAAAAATAGCAGCAATGATAATGCAAACAAAAATCTGACATTTTAATACCGTTAAACCCGGCCGGCTGTTAACAGCTGCTCGCGTGAGACCACCTTTTTAAATCTGCCTTGGTCATCGCTCATCTGTTTATATTTTACATTCGCTATTGCCAATTGCCTTCAATAATAATAACGTTTTATGACCGACGCACGTCTTTATCTACATTAAGATAACACTGTTTTGAAAACTGCATTGTTGGCAGTGACTGTGTTGTTAATTTGTTTCGATAAGTTTCTGTTCTTTCATGCCTTAATTGCTGAATTCCTTGAGCCTCAACATGGCTGAATTTTTTTGAAGGTTGTCTCCCTTGTACAACAACATAACCATGTGGTGGTATCACCATCCTGCCATCAAGCTGATCGACATTTTGCAGACACAAATAAAGAAATTTGTGAGCGTGTGTGTGTACGTCTGCAGAAAGTGAGCGTACAAGAGCGGCGAATATGCGAAAGAAAAGATAATCACAAGAGAATGCAAACGAAAATCTGACATCTTAATACCGTCAAATCTGGCCGATTGTTCTTGTGAGACCACCTTTTAAAGTCCGCCTTAGAGCATCAGTTACCGTCTGTCTGTTGAAATCACGATACAGTCTTTAAAAATAGAGATATTGAGCTGAAACATTGCACAGATTCTTTTTTCTTCCATAAGCAGTTTAAGTTCGAAGATGGGCCATATCGGACAATATCTTGATATAGCCCCCTTATAGACCGATCGGCCGATTTAGGGTCTTAGGCCCATAAAACCCACATTTATTATCCGATTTTGCTGAAATTTGGGACAGTGAGTTGTGTTAGGCCCATCGACATCCTACTTCGATTTGGCCCAGATGGCTCTAGATTTGGATATAACTGTCATATGGACCGATCCTTCGATTTAGGGTCTTAGGCCCATCAAAGCTACATTTATTATCCGATTTTGCCAAAACTTGGGACAGTGAGTTGTTTTAGCCCCCTCGACATCCTTCGTTAATTTGGACTACATAAGTTCTGATTTGGATATAGCTGCCACATAGACCGATCATATGATTTAGCCTCTTAGGTCCATAAAATCCACATTTATTTTCCGATTTTGCCGAAATTTGAGACAGTGAGTTGTGTTAGGCCCTTCAACATCCTTCGTCAATTTGGCCCAGATCGTTCCAGATTTGGATATAGCTGCCATATAGACCAATCCGCCGATTTAGGGTCTTAGGCCCATAAAAGCCACATTTTTTATACGATTTTGCTGAAATTTGGGGCAGTGAGTTGTCTTAAGGCCCTCGATATACTTCTTTAATTTGGCTCAAATCGGTCCTGATTTGGATATAGCTGCCATATAGACCGATCCGCCGATTTAGGGTCTTAGGCCCATAAAAGCCACATTTATGGTCCGATTTTGCCAAAATTTGGGGCAGTGAGTTGTCTTAAACCCCTCGACATCCTTCTTAAATTTGGCTCAGATCGGTCCTGATTTGGATATAGCTGCCATATAGTCCGATCATCCGATTTAGGGTCTTAGGCCCATAAAAGCCACATTTATTATCCGATTTTGGTGAAATTTGGGGCAGTGAGTTGTCTTAAACCCCTCGACATCCTTCGTCAATTTGGCTCAGATAGGTCCTGATTTGGATATAGCTGCCATATAGTCCGATCATCCGATTTAGGGTCTTAGGCCCATAAAAGCCACATTTATTATCCGATTTTGGTGAAATTTGGGACAGAAAGTTATCTTAGGCCCGTCGACATCTTCCTTTAATTTGGCCCCGATCAGTTCATATTTGGATTTAGTTGACATATAGACCGATCTCTCGATTTAAGGTTTTGGGCTCATAAAAGGCGCATTTATTGTCCGATTTTGCCGAAATTTGAGACAGTGAGTTGTGTTAGGCCCTTCAACATCCTTCGTCAATTTGGCTCAGATCCGTCCAGATTTGGATATAGCTGCCATATAGACCTATCCGCCGATTTAGGGTCTTAAGCCCATAAAAGCCACATTTATAGTCCGATTTTGCCAAAATTTGGGGGAGTGAGTTGTCTTAAGCCCCTCGACATTCTTCTTCAATTTGGCCCAGATAGGTCCAGATTTGAATATAGCTGCCATATAGACGGATCTCTCGATCTAAGGTTTTGGGCTCTTAAAAGGCGCATTAGTAATCCGATTTCTCTGAAATTAGTCCTAGATCGGTTCAGATTTGGTTGTAGCAGCCATATAGACCGATCTCCCAGTTTAAATTGTTGGTCCCATAAAAGGCGCAATTTATAATCCAAATTCACTGAAATTTTACACAGTGTTTGTTGTTAGGCTTTTCAACATCTTTGTCTTTTGTGGTTCAGATCGGTCTATATTTGGATATAGCTATCAAAAATACCAATATTTTGTTCTACAAAATTGAACAATGACTTGTACTTGTTAGACCACTCAATGTTCGTGCCGAATTTGGTCCAAATCGGACCATATTTCGATACAGCTGCTATGGGGGCATACATTATGCATTTTCACCAAATTATGAAGAACGGTGGTTTACCCACATACCCGTTGTTGTTGTTGTAGCAGTGTGTTGTACACTGAGTCGGCAGCCCTTGCCGATGAAGGACTTCATCGGGTCAATCCGGTACGTACAACCGGCTGCCATGGGATTGCACATATACCCGTGGGCTGGGGTGATGGGATTCCAAAGTTCAGCTCGGCCGTTAGGTTCGGCCTTTTTACTTGTTTTAAATAATTTTATCTTCAAATTTTAATGCTCGTTAGTTCCTATTTCAATGGTGGAAAGTTAAAAGTGAACTTATACTCTGTAAAAACAATTTCTTAGCTGTTAAGAAATTATTGAACTTGTAATGAGTGTATAGTTCCTATCCATTGTAGGAAGTTCAATATTTCTCAAATTTAGTTCATTTTAACTAGTGTTGAGGTTCAACATTTTTTGAGTGTAGACTTGCATTTGGAATGCATATTGTTCAAATATGCATTCCAAATAATAAACATAGCCCAACCTAGTATTGCAAGCATCGACTTTTCGCAAATGGCTACAAATTTGCTTCCATCCCACCAAAATCCCACTTTCATTAGTCCTGCTGAGTTGGTAGCGGGCTCGGTGGATCATCAACTGTTATCCCTTCACCCTTTAATAAAACACATATTTTACGCACTTCTTTTGTTAAGTTTATTGTACTTTTTTTTTTTTAAATAATTTTTCACATGTTTTCGGTTTTAATAATTTTGCTGTTGTTGTTGTTTTTTTTTATTATTATATATCATCATTTGATGTTGGATTTTATTAGTGTTTTATTTTAAATAAAATGACTTGATTGGTTTTTTTTAATGAATTTATTTCTCAATATATGTTATGTATAATTTTTTAATAGATTTTCTATTCATTCAAAGTATCATCGCCTTTATCAATAATAACAGATTTTTTTTTTGACTAAAGCAGTTTTTTTTTAATTTTTTTGTGACATTTTTTTTTAATTTTTTTAAATACAGTCTACGTTTTATATTTTATACTAAATATCGGGGTTTTTTTTGTTTTACTTATTGAATTTGGTTTTACTTCCTCTTTGTTTGAGTTGTAACTGAAGTATTTGGGGTTGACGCCATAGTGTATTGTTAAATACATTTGTTGTTGTTGTTATTTAATATATATTAAGTTGCTTGATTAATAAGAGATGAAGGGTGGGGAGGGGAAGGAAGGTATTAAAGAATTAAACATTAATTTTTTTTAGATAAGGTAGTTTTTTTTTTTTTTTTGTTTTTAAGAGTTGGAATTTTAGGTAATATTTTTTTTTAAAGATTTTTCATAAAATTGTGGGAGTGATGTGTTTACGGTTTTAGGATTTCCAAGAGGTCTCATAGATGTAATATTTTCAACATTATTATTTTCTTAGATTTTTTTGGGATGGTTTTCAACTTGTTTTGGTTTTTGTTTTTTTTTTTTATAAATATAATAGACTTAACATAATGTATATGTACGTGTATATATAAACTATTCATGAATAACAACAATTTCTCTTTAGTTTAATTAAATATAGTTTTCTTTTTTCTGTGTATTTTTTTTTTTTTTTTTTTTTTTTGGATATATTTTCCAAAGTTTTATATTTTTCCTTCTTAAAATACTTAAATTTTACAATTAAAATATTTTTTTTTTAAATATATTTCCTTTAGCTTTCCTCTTCTACTGAGCTTAGTTTAGGTTTGTTTTCAATCGCTTTTGTCATTATGCGAATGGTATTAGTGCGGTTCTTGCATTCACTTAACTGTTTTTTTTTTTGTAGTTTGTCTGTTAGTCAGGTTAGAATGTTTGTTTTCATATGTAATTTTGGCTGAATTCGGTTTTTAAAAATATATTTTTTTAGTTGTTGTTGTTGTAGTTATTGCTGCTCTTTGTTATACTTCTTCCTTCTGCATACTTTTGTGACATGGTGTAAAAAAATATGAAATGAAATTAAAATAAGAAAAAAACAATTTTTGTTTTTTCTTTATGTCTTCTGTATTCTATAATAAATTATGTTTTACTGTTTTAGTTTTCTTGGTGTTTTTGAAACTCAAAAAAGTTGATTTTTTTGTTTTCTCCATTATGCTTTATTTCCATTTGTTCTTGTTGGTTTTGTTGCTGTAAATAAATTTTTAACGGTGGTTTCATTTGGTTTTTGTGTGTGTTTGGTTTTCATATATACTCTATCATATTTTCTTCTGTTTCTAAGTTATATTCATATATGCTTTTCTTTTGTCAATATGTTTGTAGTTGTTAATTTTTTAGAATTTCCCCTAAAATTTTCTTTAGTGTTGCGGTTTTCTTTAATGTTTTTTTTTTTTTTTTTGATTTTATGCCTTTTCATTTTCTTCCTTTTCTCAGTGTAGTAGAATGCTTGAGTTAAATGTAGATTCTCTGTAGTTAGCTTTCTTTCTTGTATAGGATAGTTTAGCTTGTTATTTTTTATATTTCGGTAATGTAGTTTTTAGTTTAATTCTTTTTTCTTTTATAATAAATATTGATATTAAAGATTAAATATAATATGATTTATTTTTTTATTGGAAAAATTGTCCTTAACAACCGGTAGTATTTAATCAATTTTATGTATGTTTTGTTTTATATGAATTCAAATAGAATGTGTTGTATGTTGGGTATGCATAGCTCTTTTGAAGGGTTTTTCTTTTATTTCTTAGGCTTGGGAAATTTCATATGAAAAGGTTATACAAAAAAGTTTGAATTCTTTTGAATAATGAACATTTTTTATAATTTTAACTATAATTTTCTTTAAAATTTTCTTTTAAGGAAAATTTAAAAAAAAAGTCATATATCTTCATTAGGGATTGGCCAAATTAGCTGCACACATGAATTTGCTTAACACAGGGTTAAAGGCCATCAAAAATCCTTGCTTAGACACCTAATGGTTTCTTTGTATCAATTCATTTGTAAAAAAAGGAAAATTGTATCTTCAAAGCTTCGAGAATGTTATAAAAAAATTTTCAAGTCAAGTATCTTCATTAGGGATTGGCCAAATTGGCTGCACACATGAGTTTGCTTAACACACGGTTAAAGGAATTCCTTGCTTAGACACCTAATGGTTTCCTTATATCAATTCAATTTGTTAAAAAAGGGAAAATCCTATCTTCAAAGCTAGGCGAATGTTATAAAAAATTTTCTTCATTAGGGATTGGCCAAATTAGCTGCACACATGAATACGCAAAACACACGGTTAAAGGCCTTCAAAAATCCTTGCTTAGACACCTAATGGATTCTTTGTATCAATTCATTTGTAAAAAAAGGAAAATTGTATCTTCAAAGCTTCGAGAATGTTATAAAAAAATTTTCAAGTCAAGTATCTTCATTAGGGATTGGCCAAATTAGCTGCACACATGAATTTGCTTAACACACGGTTATAGGCCTTCAAGAATCCTTGCTTAGACACCTAATGGTTTCTTTGTATCAATTCATTTGTAAAAAAAGGAAAATTGTATCTTCAAAGCTTCGAGAATGTTATAAAAAAATTTTCAAGTCAAGTATCTTCATTAGGGTTTGGCCAAATTAGCTGTACACATGAGTTTGCTTAACACACCATTAAAGGCCATCAAAAATCCTTGCTCAGACACCTAATGGTTTCTTTGTATCAATTCATTTGTTAAAAAAAGGGAAAATTATATCTTCAAAGCTAGGCGAATGTTACAAAAAATTTCAATTCAAGTATCTTCATTAGGGTTTGGCCAAATTAGCTGCACACATGAATATGTTAAACACACGGTTAAAGGCCTTCAAAAATCCTTGCTCAGACACCTAATGGTTTCTTTATATCAATTCAATTTATTAAAAAAAAAGAAAATTTTATCTTCAAAGCTTCGAGAATTTTATAAAAAATGTTCAAGTCAAGTATCTTCATTAGGGATTGGCCAAATTAGTTGCACACATGAGTTTGCTTAACACACGGTTAAAGGCCTTCCTTGCTTAGACACCTAATGATTTCTTTGTATCAATTCATTTGTTAAAAAAATTGGAAATTGTATCTTCAAAGCTAGGCGAACGTTATAAAAAATTTTCTTCATTAGGGATTGGCCAAATTAGCTGCACACATGAATACGCAAAACACACGGTTAAAGGCCTTCAAAAATCCTTGCTCAGACACCTAATAGTTTCTTTGTATCAATTTATTTTGTTAAAAAAAGGGAAAATTATATCTTCAAAGCTAGGCGAATGTTACAAAAAATTTTCAATTCAAGTATCTTCATTAAGGTTTGGCCAAATTAGCTGCACACATGAATACGCAAAACACACGGTTAAAGGCCTTCAAAAATCCTTACTCAGACACCTAATGGTTTCTTTGTATCAATTCTTTAGTTAAAAAGAGGGAAAATTATATCTTCAAAGCTAGGCGAATGTTACAAAAAATTTTCAATTCAAGTATCTTCATTAGGGTTTGGCCAAATTAGTTGCACACATGAATTTGCTTAACGCACGGTTAAAGGCCATCAAAAATCCTTGCTTAGACACCTGATGGTTTCTTTGTATCAAATCATTTGTTAAAAAGGGAATATTATATCTCCAAAGCTAGGCGAATATTATAAAAAATTTTCAAGTCAAGTATCTTCATTAGGGATTGGCCAAATTAGCTGCACACATGAATATGTTAAACACACTGTTAAAGGCCATCAAAAATTCTTGTTCAGACACCTAATGGTGTCTTTGTATCAATTCATTTGTTAAAAAAAAGGAAATTTTATCTTCAAAGCTTCGAGAATTTTATAGAAAAGGGTTTATAAAAAGTTATTTTTAAGACTTAAGCTTTTTTCAAATGTTAACGTATTTTTAATATCTCAATAAATTATGGTATTTAAACCGCTCTTTGTAAAAAACTCTTAATTTTTGTGCTGTTCAAAAAAAAAAAAACATATCTGAACTTATTTTCAATTCATTCAACAATTTCATCATTAGGGATATTTTTTCTTTTTTTTTGGAAAATTAATTTGCACACATGATGATGATTGAGAGAAAGTTGAAGGCCATCAAAAACCTTAAATCAGATTTGCAAAAAAATGTTTGTATCAATTTGTTTTTGAAAATGGCAGTATGTTTTATCATTTCTGCTTGGAGACATTAAAAAAAAAGAAAAGTAACAGATAGCTACACTTATTTTTGGCAAATTATTCAGCACACATAAGCATGGCTTGAACAAAATAAAATGCCATTAAAAATGCTAATTTAAACATGTTAAGACTTCTTGGAATCAACTTGTTTGTGAAAATAAGGGCCTGTTTTATCATTTCTAATTAGAAATCAAATATTTTTAAGACAAATTTTTTGGTAAAATCCAAACATTTTGACACTGCACACATAAATCAGATAAATTTTTTGTAAAACAAAACGCTCTAGTTGAAATCATATTGTTCACAATGTGATCATATCAATTCTTTTCAGTGAATAGGAATCAAATATTGAAAACGACATGTTCTTGGAGAAAAAAGTTTCTGAGACAAAAATTTTCAGCCTTAGTGGAGAATGGTTGCACTCAAAAACCAGTGCAGCGTAATTTTATAGATCAAGAAATACTTGAAATAGTTATCGTTAGATGAACTCAATGTGAATTCATTTTTGTGAAATAATTACAAAGAAATCAAAATTTGTTACAGAAAAACATTAATGGTAAAATCCTAATTTTTGGCTAAATTGGCTGCACACAATACAAAGTTTAGCATTTTCTTAAAGAAGAAGCTACAATAGACGCTTCACTGTCCACAATATTACTGTAACAATTCGTTGTATGAAATAACAACAAAAAATTTTAAGAAATTTTCTTTGAAAGCAGGATTTTTGTATATAAAGCTGTGAAAAACTTCTTGTTTGGATTAGAAAACTACTGCACACAGAAATCATTGCAACATAGTTTAATAGAAGAAGCAATGCTTTAAACTGTTCTTGTCTCAAAAATTAGCCATCAATTCATTCATGTTAAAAAATGCCAGGGAATTTATAAAAAAAAACTCAATGTCAATTCATTTCTGTGAAATAATTATAAAGAAATCAAAATTTGTTAAAGAAAACCATTATTGGTAAAATCCAAATTTTTGGTTACATCGGCTGCACACAATACAAGTTTCAGCATTTTCTTAAAGAAGAAACTACAATAGACGCTTCACTGTCCACAATATCATCATATCAATTCGTTTTGTTAAATAATAACAACAAATTTAAAGAAATTTTCTTGAAAAACAGGATTTTTGTATATAAAGCTGTGAAAAACTTCTTGTTTTGATTAGAAAACTATTGCACACAGAAATCAATGCAACATAATTTAATAGAAAAAGCAATGCTTTAAACAGCTTTTATCTCAAAAATTCACAATCAATTCATTTCTGTTAAATAATAACAGGGAATTTTTAAAAAAAAAAATTGGCTTCAAATTGTGTTAATACAATTAATTTTTTTTTTGCTAAAATCTTCTGCACACATAAACAAGCAAAGCATTTCCTAACAGAAAAGCTTTCAATAAACTCTGAACTTTTCACATTATAGCTGTACCAATTCGTTAGTCAGCAAAAAATGTGAAAGTTACTTTTTGCTTTTGGATTTTTTCCTTATTCAAAAACGGTAAATTTTTTTTGGTAAAATCTTCTGCACACATAAACAAGCAAAGCATTTCCTAACAGAAAAGCTTTCAATAAACTCTGAACTTTTCACATTATAGGTGTACCAATTCGTTTTTCAGCTAAAAATGTGAAGGCGACATTTTGCTTTTGGATTTTTTTTTTAATTCAAATGTTGTAAAACCTCTTTGGTTTTACACCTGCACACAAACACAGGATTAGTATTTCCTGAAAGGAAAAGCTCCAGTTAATGCTTAAACACTCATGGCTATACTTTATCAGTTCGTATTCCTTAAAGAACAATACAAATTGATTATTGGTTTCTCTTGGAAAACCCTTTTTCAAAGATTTTCTTTAGACTAAAGCTGAGTTCAACGCCGTTTTTTGATATTTTTGAATTTTGAAAACTGCTGGAAATATTAGAAAGACAATTTTTAAACTTAAAACACATCTTATGACATTGGTCAGGAAACTTTTTTTTAACATTACTAAAAAAACATGTTTTAAAATTCAGAAATCATAGTGATGTTATATTAAATTTCTGATAATTCTTTTTGTTTTTAAAAATCAAAAAATTTGCCATTTACTTAAGTTTATTTACTGCCGAAGTAAAGCATTACATTTTTTTTATTAAAAATAATATTAAAAACTTTTCTTATGAAAAGTTTTAAAAATTTGAGTATAGTTGTATTCATTATGGTTTGCACTCAGAGAAATAAGTTTTGAGTGTAGTAATAAATTCTCATTATTCAGTTTGTTCACTTGGATAGTTTTTAAAAATATTATCGTTTTAGGGGTTAATCAATGCGAAGACAAAAAGTTGTATTTCATTAAATATTTTTCTTAAGCTTTAGTTTATTTCGGAAAAATTATCATATATATAAAACTCTTGAACTAAAAATTAGAATTTAATGCATAGTCCACTTTGTAATCTCAGAATTTGAATGATGGCCATGGTAGCCAAAGCTCTTATATATAGCATAAGATTGAATATGTAAATAAATAAAATAAATAACCTTAAAAAAAAAGAAAAAGTTAAATAAAAATTTTACAAGTTTCCCATTTAAATGTAAAAATGGTAAAAAAAATAAAAATTTCCCCTTTGGGAAAAAATAATAATGTAAAAAAAAAAAAAATTATATCGATTAAAATGAATATATGTTGGTTCTTGATACAAAATCAATTTGTTATTAGTCACCATTATAAAAGTTTTTGTTTCATATATATATATTGATCAAAATTATAGTAAATATTATACGACATTTATTGAAATAACATTTATAAAATTTAAGCAAAGAACATTTACATATATATTTTTTTGTGAATTTTTAATATTATATTTTATATTTTTTTTGTTAATTTTTTTTTATGATTTTTTTTTTTAATTTCTTATTTATTTATGTTTATTCATAATAAGTAATGGTGAAATAACAAAGACAAGCATAATTAGATGTTATGTTTTGGTTTTATTATTTTTGTGTTTTTTTTTTTTTTTGTTTTAATAGACACCGACATTTATAATAATTTTATTTTTTATATATGTATATATTTGTTTTTGGTTATATTGTATAATGTTGTTATATAATGAATTTGACTAAAAATACATTTGCTTAATTTTTGTGTGTAATTTCTTGAGTTTTATTTAGTTATGTTTTTTTTTTACTTCTTACTCTCTATAAATGGATGATCATATAGAATATTTGAATAAATTATTTTTTAATTATTAAAAAAAAATAATTTCATCATAAAATGAAAATTTCCGGTCTTATTTAAGAACTTTTAATAAAAAAAAAATCGTATCACACTTTTGGGGCTCTGTTGTAAAGCATGTACGATATGACGACTTAAGGTCTGTGGTTTGGTGGTAGTTTAATTCCTTTGGGGTTTTTTTTTTATATATAGATTTTGTTGTCTAGAGGAAATTTCCATTTTACAAGTACTTCATTATAAGGAAACTTGTTTTGGTAATAAAAAATTAAAAAAAAAAAAATATTTTTATAATAAAAAAAATATGACAAATATAAATTATTTCAATAATGGAAAAAAATGTTTTCCTTCTCATATTCCTTGGAAAATTCTGAAAAAAGACAAATTTTAAAATGGGTAGGGACTATGCTTAACATTGTTGGAAAAATGTTAGAAAATATGTTAAATAAAAAAAAAATATTTTTTTTTGCTCATTATGCTTAACTTGTTGGGAAATGTAAGAAAATATGTTAAATAAAAAAAAAATTGATTTTTTGTAAAAAAAAAAAAAAAATTAAAAAAAAAATTAAAAAAAAATTTTGTTTTTTAATAATTATGCTTAACTTGTTGGAAAAATGTAAGAAAATATGTTAAAGAAAAAAAGTTATTTCGTTACAAAAAAATAATTAAAAAAAATTTTTTTTTTTACTAATTAGAAAATATGTTAATAAAAAAGAAATAAAAAAAATTTTTTTGCTAATTATGCTTAACTTGTTGGAAAATGTAAGAAAATATGTTAAATAAAAATAATGGATATTTTTTACATCAAAAAAAAAATTTAAAAAAAAATATTTTTTTTTTGCTAATTATGCTTAACTTGTTGGAAAATGTAAGAAAATATGTTAAATAAAAAAATAGTTATTGTTATTTAAGACCTTAAAAACAGAAAGAATATATGCTTTCCTGATTAAAAAATTTTTTAAAAACAAAAATTGTTTCTATCCCAAGTGAGACAAATGAATTTGATTTTATATTCCTTACTAATTGTTTTTAAAAAATAGTTACAAAAGTTTAATTGCTTTACTTCTGAAATTTTTATAAAAATTTAATATGTGTTTGTTCTTATTTTGTGTGCTTTAGATTTTTTTTTTCAATTTATTATTATTTAATAAAATATTAAATTAAAGTACCTTTTACATGGCTTTACTTTTACACAATTTAAAAAAATAAAATCTAAAATACAAATTTTAAAATTTTATTTTTTTTTTAGAATTTTGAAATTTTTTAAAACATTTTTTTTTTGCCTTTTGAAAATGTTTGGTTTATTTCTCAAAGCTCTGTGTTTTTGTAGTTCTTTTCCCTTTTATTTATATATTTTTAATTCTATTTAAGAGTTTTCTCTTTTTGTTTTTCTTTTGTTTCATAGATTTCTATTGGTTTTTCTTTATATCGCTTGTTGTCTATTTTTCTTGAATTCCTAATTTTTGCTAGTATATTTTTCATTTTGAAGAGTTTCTTTCTTTTTTCTTTTGTATAAATAATTTTGTTTGCTTTAATATTAGTTTTCAATTTGTTTGTTATCATATATACCACCATAATCTTTAGAGCTAGTTTTTTTTTTATGGAAATAGTCATAAAATAGATTTGTCTTAACAGAGTTTCAGGTGTAACAGCAAAAGTTGACAAAGGTTTGAAGGTATGAGAACATAAGTAAAGAAATAAAAACACTTAAATAAAGCTTGGCAGCTTTCTAAAGAAAGGACTTACAAATTTTATATGCACAAATTTTATATGCACATTTAGTGTACTCTCCGTTACAGAATCAAACAAAATTCAATCGATAACAAAATACCAAACCATAATAATAACAAATATCTAACAAAACGCGAATAACAAAAAAAAAAAACGAAACATACCCATAACATCCTAAGCCAATAACAACAATCACCAACATCGCCATAGTTACTCTCCACTGCAATCAATCCCAAAAAAACAAATCAACAATGCCGTGACGCTACAACGAATGAATTCACCACACTTCACCACACCTATTGCTTCTCCATGAGTTCTAAGCCAATAACAACAATCACCATCATCACCATAGTTACTCCCCACTGCAATCGATCCCAAAACAACAAATCAACCATGCGGTGAAGCTACCACTCTGCTCTCACTGAGATGACAAGCAGAAACGAATAAATTCACGACACAAAGGGCTTTTATGTCTCCTGTCTGTCTTAACCAGACATGCAGAGATGCTGTCAAATCGAAAGAGGTGGCATTCAGGAACTGGCGCTTGGATAGAAATGCCAATACTGAACTGTTGCTCAAACAGGCAAGATTTTCGTGTACCAATGTGCTTAGGCTCGAAAATTTTCTTTACGAACACCGTCTGCCTACTAAGGTTCTTGCTTCTCCATGAGGAAATAAGAGAAAGGGTAGTTCTTCATCTATTCCAACTCTTGTTAAGGGCGATCAAATGTTCGCTGACCCGGTTGAAAAGGCTAACCTGGCGAATTATCGTCCGATTGCGATATGCTCCGCTCTCTCTCTCTCTCCATCTTGTGAAGTATTTAGAGTCCAATGGCCTTCTTAGCGACCAACCGTATGGGTTCCGCAGAGATCGTTCTACCGGCGACCTCATGACACTTCTGTCGGAATGTTGGAGTAACTCAATTCACCAGTTTGGTGAGAGTAAGGTTATGGCTCTGGATATCTCCAAGGCATTTGGTAGGGTCTGGCACGATGCACTGCTATCAAAGCTTGTCGAATTTGGTGTCGGTAATAGCTTCGTTCGATTTATTTCGAGCTTTCTCAGAGATCGCACTATTCGAGTCGTTATAGATGGATTCTCATCCAATGAGCACAAATTGACCGCAGATATACCCCAGGGCAATGTGCTTTCTCCTTCTCTTTTTTCTGATTTTCATCAACGATCTGTTGGGTCAGACATCGAATCCGATCTCCTCATTTGCGAATGACAGTAATCTCTGTCATTCGTACTCATTCGACCATAGGCCGAGTTTTCGAGAGATTGAGGACAAGAGGCGTGTTATGGACGATACACTTTGTCAGGATTTGCTGGACATTTCTGAGTGGGGTCGAATGAATAGAGTAGATTTTAATGCACGGAAGACTCAGTGCTGCTTGTTGTCACACAAACGAATCGCTGATCCATTACGATCATCTTTGGCAGATCAACGGTGTAGATGTTGAGCAATCAGAAGCTCTTGATGTTCTGGGCATGAAAAAACAAAGTGATGTCCTGTGGGTATTTGAAGTGTCGAAAGAAGCATTCAAGTGTTTAGGCTTTCTTAAACGGTTAACGAATTACTTCACTCCGTCTGATCTTCTTAACATCTACACCATTTTCATAAGGCCGAAAATGGAGTGCAAGTCACATCATCCCTGGAGCAACTGGACCGTGTACAGAGGAGAGCGATGGCGGTGATTGGGGACAGTGGGAAATCCAACTCTATTGACTCTTTTCATCATTGTCGCAATGTGTGTTGTTTGGCGCTGTTTTATCTGTACTTTCATGTGTGTATTCGTCTGATATTAGTCTTCTTATTCCTCATGTAAGGATGTATGTCAGGGATACTAGACATTCCAGGAACTCACACCCGTTTGTAATTGATTGGCCAGCGGACCGCACAATGCATTATAGAGAGAATTCTTATTTCGCCCGGATATTGAGTGGCCTCATAGGTACAAGTCATTGTTCAATTTTGTAGAACTAAATATTGGTCATTACACCAATCTGAACCATGTACGACACGAATGTCGAATAGCCTAACAAAAGTTACTGTGTGAAATTTCAGCGGAAACGGATTATAAATGTGCCTTTCATGGGGCAAAGACGTTAAATCGAGAGATCGGTCTATATGGCAGCTATATCCAAATCTTGACCAATCTGGGCCAAATCGGCTAAATCGGGTAATAAATGTGCCTTTTATGGGGCAAAGACTCGAAATCGAGAGATCGGTCTATATGGCAGCTATATCCAAATCTGGATCGATCTGGATCATATTGCAGAAAGATGTCGACGGGCCTTACACAACTCACTGTCCTAAATTTTGGGAGAATCGGACAATAAATGCGCCCTTTATGGGTCTAAGGTCTTAAATCTTGAGAACGGTCTATATGGCAGCTATATCGAAATCTGGACCAATACCCTCACTTTTAGAAGATACGAAATATTTTCCTTATACACCTTGGCATTTAAGTAACCTTACATGGGTATTATGGATGGGTAATGGTATTTTATAAATACACATATCATTTATAGGGTTTGCAAAATCAATTGTGTTTTGTGTCTACATTAAAAGATAATTTGCGACCTATAGGAATGACCTGGGCACAAAAAATGTTCGCCATAACTTTTTCTATGTGCTGCACACACCAATGTGCTTTTTGACATACCAAAGGCCAGTTGTTAGTCTACAGAAGACTTGTCATGGTTTTATTATATCAATTCGTTTGCACCAATGGTACATCTTATTATAATTGCCATTAAAGTTGAATTTCGGAAGTAGTTTCTTTACAAACTACCCATAAACTCTGATGCACACATCAATCACCCAAATGCATTATGAAAATACATCATCTTTTAAATACAAAACACAAGAAAGAATTGCTGAATCAATTCTTTTGCACTTTTAAATGGATATTTAATATAAGTCCTTAGATACGCAATAATTGCACACACTAAGTATTTTTCTTTACAAACTACTCTTAATCTCAGATGCACACATCAATCATTGAAATGCATTATGAAAATACAGCATCTTTTAAATACAAAACACAAGTAAGAATTGCTGAATCAATTGTTTTGCACTTTTAAATGGATATTTAATATAAGTCCTTAGGTACGCAATGATTGCACACACTAAGTATTTTTCTTTACAAACTACGCATAAACTCTGATGCACACATCAATCACTTAAATGCATTATGAAAATACAGCATCTTTTAAATACAAAACACAAGTAAGAATTGCTGAATCAATTCTTTTGCACTTTTAAATGGAAATTTAATGTAAGTCCTTCGATGCGCAATGGCCAATATAAACATTTCAACTTTATTTATTAATATGACTGGACACACTAAGTATTTTTCTTTAAAAACTACTCATAAACTCTGATGCACACATCAATCACTCAAATGCATTATGAAAATACATCATCTTTTAAATACAAAACACAAGTAAGAATTGCTGAATCAATTCTTTTGCACTTTTAAATGGAAATTTAATGTTAGTCCTTCGATGCGCAATGGCCAATATAAACATTTCAACTTTATTTATTAAAATGATTGCACACACTAAGTATTTTTCTGATGCACACATCAATCACTCAAATGCATTATGAAAATACAGCATCTTTTAAATACAAAACACAAGTAAGTGTTGCTGAATCAATTCTTTTGCACTTTTAAATGGAAATTTAATGTTAGTCCTTCGATGCGCAATGGCCAATATAAACATTTCAACTTTATTTATTAATATGACTGCACACACTAAGTATTTTGACATATTCCTAATGCCCGATGACTATCTTTATAAGAGTTAAATTAGTTTTTGCAACATCAATTCGTTTGCTTTACTAATTGTATAAGGAAAGATCAGGAATTTTTGGATTTGATATGATGTACTTGCAAAAGTATGTATATACATCCATATGAGCATACACAGCGAAAAAGATTCATTAAGAAGCTCAAAAAATGAATGAGTTTTGAACTCAAACAAAATGGGCAATCTTGGATACTCAACATTTATTTGGAAAACATGCATAGTTAGTTATTATCCTTTAAAAACTTTCAAACTTTTATTTCATTCATTCAAACTTTTGTCAACTCTTGTTGTTGTATTCTATTTCTTCAACATTTCTTTAGCAAATAGTTCAACAGTATTATCATATCATCATATATTTAAGATGCAATAAACTTCTTCACGTCTTCTTTTACTAAAATTCAGCCACCTTAATGTTTCTCTATAGTTTCTTTCTTCATTCAAAAGTTTGCATTTGCACTCACTCAGCATAGCAGTTGGGCTGCATGTCCAATAGTTTCATAACTGATCACCACATTCGTTCTCTTAAAGTAAATTGGTTTTTAATTATTATTTGTTTGTTGTCCATTAAACTAAAACATTAATACTATTCTCAAAAATAATGCCTTAATGTACTAATAGTATTTTTTTTTCTTCTAACATTGTTATGCCTTCATATTCGTTCTCTTCTCTTTTTTTGTGGTTTTAAAGAACATTTCTCAAAAAAATAAATTTAAACCAAGGTAGCCGTTGTTGGGTTTTGACAGCTTTCATCACACATTGTATCATTTTATAATTTCAGTTTTTCAGATAAGATTTTTGAAAAGATTTTTTATTTTTTCTTCAATTATTTCATGATTTCAGCAATTTAGTGTTTCTAAGTAAGTAGTATCTTATGCTTTATATTGGCTTTGTTCATTGTTCTTTATTCAACTGGAGTTTTATGCACTTCTCCCAAATGTTTTTTATTTGAGTTTGTATCATTTTTTTTTTTTTTGGATTTGTTTGCTAAGTTATTTTTTTTAAGCCTATTTAGATTTTTCTATGTAGTTTTGCAGAGAATTTCATAGCTTTGTTTTTGTTGTTGTTGTTGTTGTTGTTGTTTTCTGATTCTGATGATGTTGTAGATTTTGTGGTTGCTGTGATTTGTGTCATTTTTTGTAGTTTTTCTTTTTAAGTATCTTATTGACCACTTTGCGAAAAAGATTGGGTTTTATTCATAAATACCCCAGGGTGGCATAGGTCTTGGTAAAGGTACCATCGCTGGTGGTCACATTTCTGTAAAGATAGACAATACTACATTTTTATATATTTAACATTGGATTGCTTGGCGTTACGGCATGGGTCAATGGTGGGTGGTGCGCAATATGATTTGCATTTACATACATGTGGCACTAGGGCTAAGCGATGAAATGTATGAACTCAAATTTATACATTTAAAATTTTTTTTTTTTAAATATGTACATAGTATGTTATTTAAATAAGTCGGGGATTTAAAATTGGGAAACATATTTTTAATTGAATTGATATATTGTTAAATATGGTATAGTTAAGAAAGGTAATGTAAGGTAATGGAAACAAGTAACAGCGTGCTAAGTTCGCTCGGACTGAATCGTATATACCCTCCACCATGGATCGCATTTGTCGAGTTCTTTTCCCGGCATCTCTTCTTAGGCAAAAAAAGGATAAAAGAAAAGATTTGCTCTGCTATTAGAGCGATATCAAGATATGGTCCGGTTTGGACCACAATTAAATTATATGTTGGAGACCTGTGTAAAATGTCAGGCAATTCGAATAAGAATTGCGCCCTTTGGGGGCTCGAGAAGTAAAATAGAGAGATCCATTTATATGGGAGCTGTATCAGGCTATAGACCGATTCAGACCATAATAAACACATATGTTGATGGTCAGGAGAGGATTTCAGGCACACCGGATAATAGTTGCTACCTCTAGAGGCTCAAGAAATCAAGATCCCAGATCGGTTTAAATGGCAGATATATCAAGTTATTGACCGATTTGAACCTTATTTGATACAGTTGTTGAAAGTAAGAATAAAATACGTCTTGCAAAATTTCAGCCAAATAGGATAAGAATTGCGCCCTCTGGAGGTTCAAGAACTAAAGACCCAAGATCGGTTTATATGGTAGCTATATCAGGTTATGGACCGATTTGAACCTAATTTAGCACAGTTGTTAAAAGTCAACGCAAAACACGTCGTACAAAATTTCATTTCAATCGGACAAGAATTGCGCCCTCTAGAGGCTCAAGAAATCAAGACCCAAGATCGGTTTATATGGCAGCTATATCTGGTTATGGACCGATTTGAACTTAATTTAGCACAGTTGTTAAAAGTCATAGCAAAACACGTCGTGCAAAATTTCAGTCAAATCGGATAAGAATTGCGCCCCTTAGAGGCTCAAGAAGTCAAGACCCAAGTTGGGCTTATATGGCAGCTATATCAGGTTATTGACCGATTTGAACCATACTTGGTAAAGTTGTTGAATATCATAATAAAACACTTCGTGCAAAATTTCGTTCCAATCGGATAAGAATTGCGCCCCCTAGAGGCTCAAGAAGTCAAGACCCAAGATCGGTTTATATGGCAGCTAATTCATGTTATGAACCGATTTAAACCTAATTTAGCATAGTTGTTGGAAGTCGTAGCAAAACACGTCGTGTAAAATTTCATTCCAATCGGATAAGAATTGCGCCATCTACAGGCTGAAGAAGTCAAGACCCAAGTTGGGCTTATATGGCAGCTATATCTGGTTATGGACCGATTGGAACAATACTTAGCACAGTGGTTGGATATCATAACAAAACACTTCGTGCAAAATTTCATTCCAATCGGATGAGAATTGCGCCCTCTAGAGGCTCAAGAAGTCAAGACCCAAGATCGGTTTATATAGCAGCTATATCAGGATATTGACCGACTTGAACCTAATTTAGCACAGATATTAAAGGTCATAGCAAAACACGTCGTGCAAAATTTCATTTCAATCGGATAAGAATTGCGCCCTCTAGAGGCTCAAGAAGTCAAGATCCAAGATCGGTTTAAATGGCAGCTATATCAGGTTATTGACCGATTTGCGCCATACTTGGCACGGTTATTTGAATACATAAAAAAAAACACCTTATGCAAAGTTTGAGCCAAATCGGACTACAATTGCGCCCTCTGCAGGCTCAAGAAGTGAAGACCCAATATCGGTTTGTATGGCAGCTATATCAAAACATGGACCGATTTGGCCCATTTACAATCCCAACCGACCTACACTAATAAAAAGTATTCGAGCAAAATTTCAAACGGCTAGCTTTACTCCTTCGAAAGTTAGCGTGCTTTCGACAGACAGACGGACGGACGGATGGACGGACGGACATGGCTAAATCGACTTAAAATGATATGGCGATCAAGAATATGAACATTTTATGGGGTCTCAGACGCATATTTCGAGGTGTTACAAACAGAATGACGAAATTAGTATGCCCCCATCCTATGGTGGAGGGTATAAAAATTTTCACCACTGGTTATGTCGACCTAATGCTGGCGACATTTGCCAGGTACTGTACCATCTGGTATGGCAGCCATACAAACACTTATCCCCAAAAGAGTTGTCGAACGGCATGGCGCAGCCGTTCAGACATGGCTATTAAAACTAGGCTCCATATCATTGAGCTTAAACTTGAATCGGATAGCACTCAGGGATATGCAAGTTTGCCCATGAACATTTGCATTTGCAGTATAGACTTGAGGTTTACCGCTCTGCTGTCGCTGGCTAGAACAGAGGTCTCAGTCATTCTTATGAAATATCCCTGTTTGATCGGAAAACATGCTGACAGGCTGAAAGATGCAATTAACGAAGGACGTCGAGGAAGAAGAGACTATAAAAAATTTGCTGTGTGTGTGTGTGTGCCGCACTGTCAGGCAGAATGAGTTCCACTTGTGAACATTCGCAAGTTATTGGGCTTTTTAAAGAGATCTGGATGTTTCAAGGGTAGGAACCTTTTCCTGTGGTATCACAATGGACGAAAACGGCTAAGTGAGTCCAATCGCAGACTGCCACATAAACATAAACTTATTCATTTTTTATATCCTACACCACCACTCTGATACAGAGTACTATAACTTTGTTTGCAAGACCCAGAAGGAAGAGAGATGGACCCATTGATAAGTAAACCGACCGACTCAGAATCACTTTCTGATTCGATTCAGCTATGTCCGCCTGTCTGAATGTCTGTCATAACGACGTCTGTCATTCCATTTTATTTTGTGTACAAAGTAAAGGTCGCTATTCTTATCTTATAGCTCTCATATATATGTTCGTATAATTTTGACTAATATTCCAATGCCTCGTCATTTGTAAACCGATTGTCACGAATTTTTTTTCTTATGAATCTTCATATTACTGCTGAATTTCATAGAAATCGGTTCAGATTTAGATATGGCACTTTTATATGTCCTTCGATTATCTTTCTTTAAGGACCTTTGCAGAAAGATTTGTCATCCAATCTAGTAAAAATTTTGGTAATTTTCAAATTTCAGCAAATTCTAATTTCGATGACTAAATCAGCACACCGAATGTAGTGTAGGGCATCAAAAGGCCGCCGACTTTAGGCCGTCCTTACTTGTGTATGTTTTGATTTTGGATTTTGTTAAGCATCAATAATTTCTAAATAAGCTTTTTGCATTCACTATTTTAGCTGTTTTTTCCCGCCACCAATTGAAAAGCTTTCAACTCCAAGCAAACATTGTTTATACTCACTCGTCCTCCCAGGGACAGACTGTGGTTAGGTCCGCTTCCGGTTTGGCACTGCTACTCTCTTTTGCCACAGTAGCCGTGGTGACAGCCGCTGAAGTGCTGGCCTTTTCCTTCTCCTTATCTTTTTCTTCGGCCGAGGCCGACTTCTTGGCCTCCAGGTGGCGCTTTTTGCGTTTCTTACGTGCCTCCTCAGCGGTGGTGGATTTGTTTATGCTGCTAAGGGGAAGTTTGGCTGATTTATCGGGTAGTGCGGCATCTTTGGGCTTTAACTCTTCACTGTACTCCTCGTCCACAGTGTCGGTGTCCATTTCAGCTAAGGGCGCCATGGAGGGTGCAGGCGTGGGAGCAGGTGGTATATAGCCCATGGTGGATTCAGAGTCGGCAATATCAAAATCATTTTTACCATCATCGCCGAATTCGAGACCCTCCTGATATTCATCGGTGGTGGGTGAGAGTTCTTCGAGTGGCGAAGAGGGTGGAAGCTCTTCCTGTGGCTGATTTTGTTCGGGTGACTCATTGTCCTTGTCAGAGCCGGGATCTGCAGCACTTTCCTTATCGGGATTTTGTTTAGCCGATGCCGAGGGACTCTGGGCTGGCTGATCTACCGCAATGCTTTCCTGATCCCCTGCACTGACAACACATTCACAGGTTTGATATTCAGGTGTCTTAACTTCCACTTTACCCTCCTCACCATCATCAATTTGTATAGTAGGTGGTGAGACATCCAGGCATTCTTGACTTTCGCACAGCTTTTCATAGCCTTCGGAGGATTCTAGCAACTCTATTTGTACCTCTTGAATTTCAGAGTCTACTTCAGCTCCCAATTCTCTGGCCTCATTGGCGCGGGTGGTTTCTTCGCCCTCTTGCATGGCATGCAATGACTCACTGGGTGAACTGTCACGAGGACTTTGCTCAGCATGCGTCTGAGTTTCGGCGCTTACCAGTGCCGTTTGTTCCTCGGGCGGTGGTGTTACTTTAGTCACTGGTGGTGGTGTGGGTGTGGCATTTGGTGTCGGCAGTACGGCTGAGCCAGAGGACTCGCTATTTCGTTCCGAGATTGCAAGTTTATTCAATTCCTCTTCCACTTCAGCATCTGAGGACGAAGGTGGATCTTTGGTAACAACATTGGTGGCGGCGACGGCGGTGGTGATGTTGTTGGTGGTGGTAGAGGCAATATTGCCACCAAGAGCCACCACCGCAGTGGTGGCATGTTGAGCTCCCTGCAAAGGGGCAAAGAGAGCGGGGAAATTGCCCTGTTGCAAGGTCACCGTTGGCGAAGGTGTCGTAGAAGTTTTCGCACCAGTAGACGGTCGTCCTGAAGGAAACTCAGATATACGGCTGCAAGAAAGAAGAAGAAGCAGAGCTTGTATGAGACTGTTGAAAAAATGTTTAACTACCATACCTCGGTGTAAAGGACACTGATGCTCTTCGTTGTTCGGTGAAATTTGGTAGTAAACGTTTCATGCCCGCCGCCTCACCACTGTCAACGGTGTTTTGATGGCGAATGCCTAAATTGCGTTGCAATCTATCTGATACTTCGGTGTTGTCCGAGGAAGTGCTGTAAAAGAAATGAAGCAAATCTAAATTGCAAGCAAGATTGGTGGTTTTGGAACCTCCCCCTCTCACCTGGTTAATCTTTGTGCGCTTGTTTTTATGGCTGGTAATTGTGCTGGTGCAGCTGGCGCCGGTGCCGGCTCATCCTCCTGTTCCCAGGGACACACTGACAATTGAACTGGTGCCGCTGCCGGTGGTGGCACTGGCTTGGGAGCTTGTGTTGCAGGTGGTTCATCCGGTTCGTCCCAAGGACACACTGCACTACTGCCACCAATTTCCACAGTAGTCTCCAGACGAGCTGCCTTACCTTTTGGCGTATCTCTGTGAAGTGTTAAAATCACCAACAATTATTGTCAATCATTAGCAGTTAGCAGCTCCATGTTTGGTACAGCTTTAGGATTTAGTTGGTATTAAGACAGAGTTTTATTTTTAGGGGTTTTTACAACATTTATTGGTATGGACATTTCAATGTTATACCGTACTCAAGGAGTTTTGGAGATTTTTCAAATGAAAAAGTAACAAGTAAAAAGGCGTTAAGTTCGGCCGGGCCGAACTTTGGATACCCACCACCTCGGGTATATATGTAAACCACCTTTCATCGGTGAAAATTTCATACCTTATACTCATATACCTCATACTGTGTCAAATTTCAGTGAAATCGGATTATAAATGCGCCTTTTATGGGGCCAAGACTTTAAATCGAGATATCGGTCTACATGGCAGCTATATCCAAATCTGGACCGATTTGGGCCAAGTTGCATAAACATGTTGAAAAGCCTAACACAAAGCACTGTCCCAAATTTCGGCGAAATCGGACAATAAATGCTCTCATATGGGTTCTAAACCATAAATCGAGAAATCGGTCTATATGGCAGCTATATGCAAATCTGGACCGATCTGGGCAAAATTTAAGAAGGACGTCGAAGAGCCTAACCAAACTCACTATGTCAAATTTCAGCGACATCGGACAATAAATGCGTCTTTTATCGCCCCAAAACCTAAAACCTAGATATCTGTCTATATGGCAGCTATATCCAAATCTGGACCGATCTGTGCGATATTGCAGAAGTATGTCAAGGGGCTTAACTTAACTCCCTGTTCCAAATTTCGGCGACATCAGACAATAAATAAGCATTTTATGGGCTCAAAACCATAAATCAAGAAATCGGTCTATATGGCAGCTATATCTAAATCTGAACCCATCTGGACCAAATTGAAGAAATATGTCAAAGGGCCTAACACAACTCACTGTCCCAAATTTCAGCAACATCGGATAATGAATGTGGTTTTTATGGGCCTTACACTAAATAATTAAACTAAAATACTAAATCGGAGGATCGATCTATATGGCAGCTATATCCAAGTCTGGACCGATTTGAGCCAAATTAACGAAGGATGTCGAAGGGCCTAAGACAACTCACTGTCCTAAATTTCAGCGAAATCGGATAATAAATGTGGCTTTTATGGGCCTTAGACCCTAAATCTGAGGATCGGTCTATATGACAGCTATATCCAAATCTGGACCGATCTGAGCCAAATTGACGAAGGATGTCGAAGGGCCTAACACAACTCACTACCCCAAATTTCAACAAAATCGGGTAATAAATGTGGCTTTTATGGGCCTAAGACCCTAAATCGGCGGATCGGTCTATATGGGGGCTATATCAAGATATAGTCCGATATAGCCCATCTTCGAATTTAACCTGCTTATGGACAAAAAAAGTATCTGTGCAAAATTTCAGCTCAATATCTCTATTTTTAAAGACTGTAGCGTGATTTCAACAGACAGACGGTCGGACGGACGGACATGTCAAGATCGTCATAGATTTTTACGCTGATCAAGAATATATATACTTTATAGGGTCGGAAATGGATATTTCGATGTGTTGCAAACGGAGTGACAAAATGAATATACCCCCATCCTTCGGTGGTGGGTATAAAAAGGCTTGATGTTCGGCCGTGCAGAACATTAGGTACCCAAAAGTCTGGATATATTTTTTAACATTATATACCTATTCACCTTTTTCAGCCGGTGGGGGCTGGACTTGGAAATCATAGTCCTCCATGAAGGCTCAGGAGCCGTGCGCGCGCATAGGTCGGTTGGGATTGTAAATGGACCATATCGGTCCATGTTTTGATATAGCTGCCATATAAAACGGATCTCGGGTCTTGACTTCTTGAGCATCTAGAGGGCGCAATTCTATTCCGATTTGGCTGATATTTTGCACATCGATATCACTTCCAACAACTATGCAAAGCATGGTCTAAATCGGTTGATAACCTGATATAGCTGCCATATAAACCGATCTTGGATCTTGACTTTTTGAGTCGCTAGAGGGCGCAAATCTAATACGATTTGTCTGAAATGTTGCATTACGTGTTCTGGTATGACTCCCAATAACTGTGCCAAGTATGGTCTAAATGAGCCTCTAGAGGGCTTAATTCTTATCCAATTTGACTGAAAGTTAGCATGACGTGTTCCGCTATGACTTCCAACAACTGTGCTAAGTATGGTTGAAATCGGTCTATAACCTGGTATACTTGCCATATAAGCCGGTGTTGGGTCTTGATTTCTTGAGCTTATAGAGGGCACAATTCTTATCCGATTTGGCCGAAATTTTGCATGAAGCGTTTTATTTTGCCTTCCAATAACTGTGTCAAGTATGGTCTAAATCTGTCCATACCCTGATATAGCCGCCATATAAACCGATCTCCCGATTAGACTTCTTGGGATTCTAGAGGGCGCAATTCTTATCTAATAATGGTTGAAATTTTGCATATGTCGTTTTGATATGACTTCCAACAACTCTATCGGTATGTAACCTCATATAGCTGCCATATAAACTGATCTCTCAGTTTGAAGTTTTGAGCCTCTGGAAGGCACAATTATTATTCGATTTGTCTGAAATTTTGCACGTGGTGTTTTTCCATTTGAAAAAGTCATTTAAAGAACTTGACAAATGCGATCCATGGTGGAGGGTATATAAGATTCGGCCCTGCCGACCTTAGTACGCTTTTATTTTTAAACATTTTAGCCCTTCGGAAGATCTGATTCTCTTTCCGTAGAAGTGCATGGAATGTCAGTTCTATTCCTACCAGCATAATGCTTCTTGGCTCGATTGCGCTAGCAAAGACCTCGCTCATTGCTGCCATCATCCTGCTGACCACATCTTTTGATCAGCTGGAAACACCACTCAACGGTTGCAAATGCAAATTTGCCCATGAACATTCCATTAAGGAACGGGGGCATACTTCTCACTTATTGATGAGTGTTGTCCGATCCAAGTTTAAGCTCAATGATAAGGGACCTCCTTTTTATAGCCGAGTCTGAACGGCGTGCCGCAGCGAGACACCTCTTTGTGGAGAAGTGTTTACATGGCTGCCATACCAAATGGTACAATACCTCCCAAATGTCGGCCAGCATTAGGAGGGGATAAACATCGTTGAACATTTTCATTATGTTCCAGATTTAATTAAAAATGCCATAGCTACTCTCTCTCGATTTAAGTTTTTGGGACCATAAAAGGCGCATTTATTATCCGATGTCGCCTAAATTTGGGACAGTAAGTTGTCTTAGACCCTCGGCATCTTTCTGCAATATGGCACAGATCGGTCCAGATTTGGACAAAGCTGCCATATAGACGGATCTCTCGATTTAAGGTCTTTGGCCCATAAAAGGCGCAGTTATTGTCCGATGTCGCCGAAATTTGGGACAGTGAGTTGTGTTAGGGCCTTCGACATCATGTATTAATTTGGTACAGATCGGTCCAGATTTGGATATAGCTGCCATATAGAAGGATCCGCCGATTTAGGGTTTTAGGCCCATAAAAGCCACATTTGTTATCCGATGTTGCTGAAATTTGGGATAGTGAGTTGTGTTGGGCTCTTCGACATCAATCTTCACTTTGGTCCCGATCGGTCCAGATTTGGATATAGCTGCCATATAGACCGATCCTCCGATTTAGGGTCTTAGGCCCATTAAAGCCACATTTATTTTCCGATTTTGCTGAAATTTGCGACAGTGAGTTGTGTTAGGCTCTTCGACATACTTCTTCAATTTGGCTCAGATAGATCCAGATTTGGATATAGCTGCCATATAGACCGATCCGCTGATTTAGGGTCTTAGACCCATAAAAACCACATTTATTATCCGATTTTGCTGAAATTTGGGGCAGTGAGTTGTGTTAGGCCCTTCGACATCCTTCGTTAATTTGATCCAGATCGGTCCAGATTTGGATATAGCTGACATATAAACCGATCCTCCGATTTAGGGTCTTAAGCCCATAAAACCCACATTTATTATCCGATTTTGCTGAAATTTGGAACAGTGAGTTGTGTTAGGCCCTTCGACATCATTCTTCAAATTGGCCCAGATCAGTTCAGATTTCAATATAGCTGCCATATAGACCGATCTCTCGATTTAGGGCCTTAGACCCATAAAAGCCACATTTTTTATCCGATTTTGCTGAAATTTGGGACAGTGAGTTGTGTTATGCCCTTCGATATCCTTCTTCAATTTGGCCTAGATCGGTTTGGATTTGGGTATAGTTGCCATATAGACCGATCCTCCGATTTAGGGTCTTAGGCCCATTAAAGCCATATTTATTTTCCGATTTTGCTGAAATTCGGGACAGTGAGTTGTGTTAGGCCCTTTGATATCCCTATTCAGTTTGGCTTAGATCAGTCTAGATTTGGCTATAGCTGCCATATAGACCGATCCATCGATTTAGGGCCTTAGGCCCATAAAAGCCACATTTATTATCCGATTTTGCTGAAATTTTGGACAGTGACTTGTGCTAGGCCCTTCAATATCCTTATTCAATTTGGCCCAGATCGGTCCAGATTTGTTTATAGCTGCCATATAGACCGATCTCTCGATTTAAGGATTTGGGGCCATAAATGGAGCATTTAGTGTCCGATGTCATCGATATTTGGGACAGTGTATTAAGCTCTTCGACATACTTCTTCAATCTGGCTTAGATCGGTCCAAATTTGGATATATTGTAGTTGCCGTATAGACGGATCTCTCGATTTAAGCTCTTCCGCCCATAAAAGGCGCCTCGATCTTTTGCGCTCATTCTAAAATCTCTGACACCAAGTTTCGAGGTGTCTCCCACCACTTGATCTTTCCGTCGGGTTTTGGTCTTCCCGGTTTGCGTGTACCACCGTGTTTGCCTTCAAAAGACTTCTTTGCTGGAGCTTCTTCATGCATTCTGACAACAAGACCTAGTCAACGCAGCCGTTGTATTTTGATGCGTGTAACTATGCTATCGTCGTCATACAGCTCATACATCTCATGGTTCATAAGTTGCCTATATTCTCGATTATCGCAAACTGTTCCATATATTTTACGAAGCATCTTTCCCTCAAATACTCCAAGCACTGCCTCATCTGCTTTCACAAGTACCCATGCTTCCGAACCATATAACAGCACGGTTAATTTTAGTGTCTTGTATAGTGTAATCTTCGTCTGTCGAGAGGTGGCCTTGTTTCTAAATTGCCTACTTAGTCCAAAGGAGGCCACGTTAGCGCAGAGTTTAGCATGTCTGCCTATGACGCTGAACGCCTGGGTTCGAATCCTGGCGAGACCATCAGCAAAAATTGTCAACGGTGGTTTTTCCCTCCTAATGCTGGCAACATTTGTGAGGTACTATGCCATGTAAAACTTCTCACCAAAGAAGTGTCGCACAGCGGTACGCCTTTCTGGCTCGGCTATAAAATAGTAGGCCCCATATCATTGAGCTTAAACTCATTGTAATGTGAGAAGTTTGCCCCTGTTCCTTAGTGGAAAGTTCATGGGCAAAAAATTTGCATATTTACTTGTTCCAAAGTAGCATCTGTTTGCCAGTATTATTCTTCGCTTTATCTCAAAACTGGTTTCATTCGTTTTGGTTACGGCGGTGCCAAGGTAGATAAAGTTATTGACTGTCTCAAAGTTGTGGTTGCCAATTTTCTCCATTTTCTTTATCTGCTCGGTTGTGCAAGACTTTTTGGGAGTTGAAACCATCCATTTCGTCTTATCTCCATTTACTGTCTGACCCATTTTCACTGACTCTCTTTCGATTCTTTCAAAGGCTGCAGTTACTACTTACGATGACCGACTAATGATATCGATGTCGTCGTCGGCATAGGCGAGTAGAATGTGTTCTCTTGTGATTAGTGAGCCATATCTATTCATATCTGCATCTCGTATACTCTTCTCCAGCAGGATATTAAAGAGATCACACGTTAGGCTATCTCCTTGTCTACAACCCAGTTTGGTATTAAATATTTCGGAGAGATTCTTTCCTATTCTCACTGAGGAATGCGTTTCAGCAAGTGTCATCCTGGAGAGTCTTTTTGCAGGGATACCAAACTCAGACATGGCTTGAAATACCTTTCAACGTATACGAGTATCGAAGGCGGCTTTGTAGTGAACAAAGAAATGGTAGGTGTTGATTTATCCTTCTCGGTTCTTTTCCAGGATTTGGTGCAGTGAGTATATATGTTCCTGGGTGGTTTTACCAGGTCTAAAGCCGCATTGATAGGGCCCAATTATCTCATTGACTTTAGGTTTCACATCTTTCACACAGTACGCTCGAGAGTATCTTGTATGCGATGGGGAGGAGACTTATTCCTCTGTCGTTGGCACATTCCGTCTTATCTCCTTTCTGGTATATGGGACATATTGGGTTGCCCAAAAAGTACTTGCGGATTTTTTAAAAGGAAGTAAATGCATTTCTAATAAAACTTAGAATGAACTTTAATCAAATATACTTTTTTTCTAAAGCTAGCTAATAGCTGATAACTGACAGAAGAAAGAATGCAATTACAGAGTCACAAGCTGTGAAAAAATTTTTCAACGCCGACTATATTTCAAATCCGCAATTACTTTTTGGGCAACCTAGTATGCTAAGGGTGCAATCATTGGGTATGCATTCTTCTAGCTAGTTTGCGCAGACTAGCTGATGCATACGCCTTATCAGCGTGTCGTCTCCGGTCTTAAATAGTTCAGCGGGTAACCCGTCGGCTCCTGCTGCCTTGTTATTTTTTAGTCGAGTCAATGCTACTTGGTCCCATAACAGGCGCATTTATAATCTGATTTCTTTGAAATTTGTCACATTGATTGATGTTGGGCTTTTCGACATCCATGTAGCTACTAAAGAGACCATCGGATTTGGATGAAAGGCGGCCGAACTTGACGCCTTTTTACTTGTTGTAACAATATTTGTAACTGATTCAGCTTTTTCCAACGAATATAACATTGAACTGCCATACCTTTGTTTTGTTTTTTTTTTTTTTTATTTTATTATTAACAAAAATTTTATATAGCAAAATATGAGAAATATTAAGAAATAAAACAAAACAAAAAAAAAAACATTTAATTTTAATTTTAAATAAATAAATAAAATTAAAAAATTTAAATGGAGATAGTGAGAGATAGTTAGGTGATTTAAGTTTTGGGAACAACGAGTTTTGTGGTGGCAGAAAACACTTAACAGAGAGGCAAATTGGGTTTTAATCAATGTTAAGTTTTTTTACATTCCTCAGAGCTTGTTACGGTATGATAGATACAGGTTCGTATATAAAGAAAAAATAAATATAAATATATTTATATATAAACAATTTTATATATAAGTGATATTTTTTTGAAAAGTTCGAAGGACATCATTAACATCAACAACAATTAGAAGAAAAAGAAATTGGAAGTACATTGAGAATTTAAATTACAAAAGTCACAATGAATGTTCAAAGCAAACGGCCACAAGGAGAGACAACAAGAAATAGAGAGACATTGAGAGAGAGAGAGAGAGAGACTTAGATTGGGTTTTTGGATTTTGGTGTTTTTGGGAAATCTTACTGGTCTCTTGCAAAACTAATTTCGAGATTTCCATGGTCCTGTGCCAGGCGCATTTGTGATTGCCCACATTTGGTCTCTTGATAAGCTGGCAGCGTAGGCATATCGCCCCGATAAATACTTTCACTACTGTTGTTCGTTCATTCATTAGTTCGTGATGATAATGGTCGTGATGATGATGATTAGTACGATTAATTGTTTTGTTTGTGGTATCAATCAACAAAAAATTTTATTGGTTCATATATATTTTCTCAATGCAGAAAATAAATTCATGAGTGTAAACAAAATAAAACAGAGTTAAAGATTTTTTTTTAAATAAAATAAAAAAAATTAAAATAATTAAAAATTTTTTTTGTTAAAAAATTATTATTAAAAAAAAAAATAACAACCAATCTCATTATGGCAATCAATCAATCCAATTCATAAAAAAGCATTATGATTATCAATGTTAGTTAAAACAAATATTCCAATTAATTATTCAAGTTGTTTGTTTTAGTTGTTAAACTTTTTTTTTAAGCTGGTTACTCTTCGTTTGTCATTGTTTCACTACTCACCTGAATGGTATCTCACTGAGATTACTCTGCGAGTGAGAATGTGGCACCTTTGAGCTGCTGTCCTTGTTCACACCTATCACTGCCAATTCGTGGGCCGAACCGCTAAGACTACGATCACTGCCGCGTCGCCTAGTCAAACTGCCGGGAGGCGGAGCCGTGGACATAATAAACGAATTGCCACTGGACGCCATGGTATTTTTAGTACTGGACTCATTGCCACCCAGATTCGGTTGGCTGGACAAGGCGGCAGTCATTTTCTTTTTGGCACCACTAACCCCACCGAAATTGAAGAAACGCTTTTTATGGGCCGGCTGTATGCCGGTCTCCACCAAACGCTTATAGTGATCGGAGCGCACAAAGCGAGGATAGCAATCCTTTTTCAACAGCAGCATGTAAATATGATCCGAGGCCGAGTCGAAGGTGAAGCGTGAGGGATTCTGCAAGCCTTTCAGCACACTCTCCATGGTCTTGCCATCGATGTTGATCTCACAAGGGGCGCCGGGCTTAAGAAACTCCCTAGAAAAGGCCAGAAAAGAAAAATTAATGAAAGTTTATATTCTCCACCCCTTCTTCATATTTACTCATAAATCTCCTGCACTTTGCGTGGCACCTGCGAATGGGCCGACCTACGCAAACGATTCACCGCTATCCAAAATCGTATATTCTCATGGGAGTATTCTTTTTCCAAAAACGCTGTAAACTCTTGCAGACCTGTGGGATCGGTCACCAATTCCTCTATGGAAATGGCCCAACGCTTTACTCGCTTCTCTGTCGGTATGTCCACAAAGGTATTGTTCAGCTGCCAGAAGGTTATGTCTTCCGTAACCCAAGGATTTGAGGGCAATACGGGTTGCAAAAAGAAATCGTAGTCCGAAAAAGTCTCCGAATAGGTGACCAACGACTCACAGGCCTGTGACATTTTCATGCGTGTGCGATTCAAAGATTTCTTCAGATAATCCACATCCCTTTGCATATCCTCGAGTGTCTTCTTTTTATTCTGCTTTGTGCCCTGACGATCTCTGGAGGGTACAGGACATGGTTCCAGAGGGGTAAATTGCCCCGGTGGAGGTCGATGCACTCTCCAATAGGCCCTCTCCTGTGAGTCACCCACAATTTTCTCACCCTTCTTACGCTCCTTGGCCAGACGCACCTGCTCCTCTGCCTGCATGGAGATAATCTCCCATTTGCCTTTCAGATTTTTGTGCAGAGAGGCCAAAGCCTCCACTTCATAGTCCTCCAAGGCATGGCGTTGTTTGTTACGCAATGACCTCTTCACCAGATATATGGCATACTCGACATTGTCGGGCGCCTTGTGCTGCCAGGGCCAATAGTAGGGCGTTTGGAAACGATAGAGCGAGGAGTCGTCTTTGACCGTTAGAGTTTTGGAATCGTTGACAGGAAAAAAGTAACCATGAAGACATAGTTGATTGGCAATGTTTAGAGCTTCGGACTCTTCGATTTGTAGGCGATCCATAAGCCATTCGATAAGGTCGTATCCTGAAAGGTGTTGATTAATGAAAAGTTCAATGTGAATAGTTTGCCTAGTTAGCACTTACCCATAAAAGCATAGGGTATGGAAGTAAGAAACATCTTCTGCTGCCTCACTGGAACTCCATGTTCAGCATCTTGCATTTCACGCACCAGGGATTCCATCTGGAAAGTTTAAAATATGGTTTAAAAGTTTTAAATTTTAATAATCAATTTGTGTTTGTTTGCCGCTTTGATTGTTTGTTTGTGTGTTCCTTGTAGACTCAAAAACGGCTGAATACGATTTTCTTGAAATTCTCACAGATGGTGCATAAGAGAGCGATATCGCGTAGATGGCGCTTATACCCACCACCATAGGATGGGGATATACAAATTTCGTCACTCTGTTTGTAACACCTCGAAATATGCGCCTAAGACCCCATACAGTATATATATTCTTGATCGTCATGACATTTTAAGTCGAACTAGCCATGTCCGTCCGTCTGTCTGTCAAAAGCACGCTAACTTTTGAGGGAGTAGAGCTAGCCGCTTGAAATTTCGCACAAATACTTCTTGTGAGTGTAGGTCGATTGGGATTGTAAATGGACTATATCGGTTCATGTTTTGATATATAAACCGATCCTGGGTCTTGACTTTTTGAGCCCCTAGAGGGCGTAATTCTCGTCCGATTTGACTGAAATTTTGCTCATATTGTTCTGATATCACTTCCAACAGCTGTGCTAAGTATAGCGTAAATCGGTCCATAACCTGATATAGCTACCATATAAACCGATCGTGGTCTTGACTTCTTGAGCTTTTAGAAGGCGAAATTCTTATCCGATTTGACTGAAATTTTGCACATAGTGTTTTGATATCACTTCCAACAACTGTGCAAAGTATGGTCCAAATCGGTTCATAACCGGATATAGCTGCCATATAAACCGATCTTGGGTTTTGACTTCTTGAGCCAGTAGAGGGCGCAATTCTCGTCCGATTTGACTGAAATTTTGTTCATAGTGTTTTGATATCACTTCCAACAACTGTGCGAAGTATGGTCCAAATCGGTTCATAACCGGATATAGCTGCCATATTAACCGATCTGGGGTCTTGACTTCTTGAGCCTCTAGAGGGCGCAATTATTATCCGATTTAGCTGAAATTTTGCATGAGGTGTTTTGTTATGACTTTCAACAACTGTGCTAAGAATAGGTTTAATCGGTCCATAACCGGATATAGCTGCCATATTAACCGATCTGGGGTCTTGACTTCTTGAGCCTCTAGAGGGCGCAATTATTATCCGATTTAGCTGAAATTTTGCATGAGGTGTTTTGTTATGACTTTCAACAACTGTGCTAAGAATAGGTTTAATCGGTCCATAACCTGATATAGCTGCCATATAAACCGATCTGGGGTCTTGACTTCTTGAGCCTCTAGAAGGCGCAATTATTATCCGATTTAGCATAAATTTTGCACGAGGTGCAAAATTAGCAACAACTGTGCTAAGAATAGGTTTAATCGGTCCATAACCTGATGTAGCTGCCATATAAACCGATCTGGGGTTTTGACCTCTTGAGTTACTAGAGGGCGCAATTTTTATCCGATTTGGCTGAAATTTTGCATGACGTGTTTTGTTATGACTTTCAACAATTGTGCTAAGAATAGTTCAAATCGGTCCATAACCTGGTATAGCTGCCATATAAACCGATCTGGGGTCTTGACTTCTTGAGTTACTAGAGGGCGCAATTCCTATCCGATTTGATTGAAACATTGCATGACGTTTTTTGTTATGACTTCCAACAACTGTATTAAGAATGGCCCAAATCGCTCCATAACCTGATATAGCTGCCATATTAGCCGATCTGGGGGTTTGACCTCTTTAGTTACTAGAGGGCGCAATTTTTATCCGATTTGGCTGAAATTTTGCATGAGGTGTTTTGTTATGACTTTCAACAATTGTGCTAAGAATAGTTCAAATCGGTCCATAACCTGATATAGCTGCCATATAAACCGATCTGGGGTCTTGACTTCTTGAGCCTCTAGAGGGCGCATTTTTTATCCGATTTAGCTGAAATTTTGTACAACGGCTTCTCTCGTGACCTTTAACATAGGTGTCGAAAATGGCATGAATCAACCGATCTCCCTATTTTACTTCTTCAGACCCCAAAGTGCGCAATTCTTACTAGATTTGGCTGAAATTTTACACAAAGACTTCTACTATGGTCTCCAATATTCAGTTCAATTATGGTCCGAAATAAACCATAACTTGATTTAGGTCCAATAACATAGCCATTTTTTTTCTTTTATCCTTTGTTTGCCTAAAAACAGATACTGCGCAAAAAGAACTCGACAGATGCGATCCATGGTGGAGGGTATATAAGATTCGGCCCGGCCGAACTTAGCACGCTCTTACTTGTTTTCAATTAATTTTTCTTTGCTTGTTTGTCACGTACGTGAAGAGATGTCTACATCGTATTGTCAACATGATATAGTTTAGATAATTCCCATAGATGGCGTTGTATGCATGTTGCTTGAAGATAAATTGATGTCAATTCAGAAATAGACGTCAAGCGGACATTTTGTAGGATTTATATTAGCATTATACAATCCTTACTATTCTACATTACAAATTGTTATCGATTTTTATACCCTACACCACCACTGTTGTACAGGGCATTAAAGATTTGTGCATTTCTTTGCAACGCTAAGAAGAAGAAGAGCTAGACCCCTCGATAAGTTTACGGATCGGCTTAGAATCACTTCCTGATTCGATTTAGCTATGTCCGTCTGTCTGTCTGTCCGTCTGTCCATGTATTCTTGTAATCAAGATACAGGTCGCAGTTGTTGTCTGATTTTCACAAAATTTTGCATATGTCTCGTACGTAGACTCGATGGTGTAGGGTATTATATGGTCGGCTCCACCCGACTTTAGGCTTACTGGTTTACTTATGATATTATCAAACATAATTACCATCGATCTATTCGTTTCTTGCATAATTGATGGATAGCCCTTAATAACATTGCCTATCCTTTTCCTTTTTCTTCCCATATCGATATGCTCCTAATTGTCAATCAATCAATAAAAGTGCAGCAAGTAATTTGCCAGTTCTGCGATAATTAATTTTTCTATGGCCTTTCTTTTTAGCCACCAACATCATCATCATCAGCAATAGTTTGAATGATAATTGAGGCTTTTGCCTCTAGGTTGAGCAGCACTAATTAATAGTAATAGATGGGGAAGTGCAATCGTTCGATATCTTTGGACGATTCTTGCTGATGGCTGTAAAAATGCCAATGATTATGATGATGATGCTGGTGGTGCAGAATAGCCCATAGATATACGGCTTTGCTCTTTGAAATCGTCTACCTTTCATAGGCAATGTGAATATGAGATTTAATTATGCAGTCATGGCCGGATGTCCTTTTGTATTAATGCATTTAGAGTTCACTCTGCCAGCCGTGCAACACCAGCAACAGCCAAGACATTGGAGGGTAGATGGTGGTCCATGTCTTTTAAGTGCAATAACTAAAAATGGATTATTTCCTTGAATCACTGCTACTTACTTCCACATAAATTCATTTGTAGACAATGATTTTAATGAGTTCACAATTAATGCTGAGTTTTGTATTTACATGAAACGTCCTTGAACAAGAGTGCTTCGGGTAGGTAGTAAGGAATATTAGTTGGGATAGAATTTTTGTTTTAGACAATAGTAGAATTATAGTGAGAATGATGTGGTTAGGGCATGCGGCCAGCAACCTTGTTTACTAATCGTTTCACTAGGAGACCTTAAGTCTATTGTGTTCGAAGATGGAGAAACACAGATTGATATACACCAAACAGCGGTGAAAGACAAGAAAAACCATAGAAAAATGTAGCCAACTGATCGGGGAGAAATTCTCACCGATGAGAGTATGCTCCAATCAGTGATTTCAGGCCTCTACAGAATTCAAGAAATTGGGTGGTAAATAAAGCTTTTATGGGCTTCAGACCCTTTATCGGCAGATCGGTCTATATGACAGCTATATCTAAATATACACCGACCTGAATCATATGTGGGTCCTATATTAGGAGGCGTAAAACTACTTAAGGTTTAAAATTTCAGCGAAATCGGATAAAAAATAAAGCTTTTATGGGCTTTAGATCCTTTATCTGAAGATCGGTCTATATGGCAGCTATACCTAAATATAGTCCGATTTGATCCTTATTTGATCCAGATATCAGGAGGCTTAAAATAACCTTCTGTTCCAAATTTCAGGAAAATCGGGTGATAAATAAAGCATTTATGGGCTTCAGACCCTTTATCGGCAGATCGGTCTATATGGCAGCTATATCTAAATGTAGCCCGATCTGAACTACATTTGGGTCCTACGTTAGGAGGCGTGAAACTACTCAATGTTTAAAATATCAGCGAAATCAGTCAAAAAATAAAGCTTTTATGGGCTTTAGACCCCTTATCTAGAGATCGGTCTATATGGCAGCTATACCTAAATATAGTCCAATTTGATCCATACTTAGGTTAGATATCAGGAGGCTTAAGGTAACCCTTTGTTTCAAATTTCAGCGAAATCTGGTAATAAATAAAGCTTTTATGGGCTTCAGACCCTTAATCGGGAGATCGGTCTATATGACAGCTATATCTAAATATAGTCCAACATCGAACATATTTAAGCGAAACCTACTCACTGTTGCAAATTTCAGCGAAATCGGTTAAAAATAAAGCTTTTATGGACTTCAGACCCTTAATCGGGAGATCGGTCTATATGGCAGCTATATCTAAATATAGACAAATATCGACCATATTTAGGTCAGATGTCGGAAGGCCGAAACCTACTCACTGTTTCGAATTTCAGCGAAATCGGATGAAAAATAAAGCATTTATGGGCATTAGACCCTTTATCGGCAGAACGGTATATATGGCAGCTATATATAAATATAGTCCGATCTGAACCACATTTGGGTCCTATATTAGGAGGCATAAAAATACTTACTGTTTCAAATTTCAGCGAAATCGGTAAAAAAATAAAGCTTTTATGGCATTTAGACCCTTAATCGGCAGATCGGTCTATATGGCAGCTATATCTAAATATAGGATGATCTGCACCATATTCAGGTCCTATGTTAGGAGGCGTAAAACTACTTAAGGTTAAAAATTTCAGCGAAATCGGATAAAAAATAAAGCTTTTATGGGCTTTAGATCCTTTATTTGAAGATCGGTCTATATGGCAGCTATACCTTAATATAGTCCGATTTGATCCTTATTTGGGCCAGATATCAGGAGGCTTAAAATAACCTTCTGTTCCAAATTTCAGCAAAATCGGGTAATAAATAAAGCATTTATGGGCTTCAGACCCTTTATCGGCAGATCGGTCTATATGGCAGCTATATCTAAATGTAGCCCGATCTGAACTACATTTGGATCCTACGTTAGGAGGCGTGAAACTACTCAATGTTTAAAATATCAGCGAAATCAGCCAATAAATAAAGCTTTGATGGGCTTTAGACCCTTAATCGGGAGATCGGTCTATATGACAGCTATATATAAATATAATCCGATCTGAACCACATTTGGGTCCTATGTTAGGAGGCGTAAAAATACTCAATGTTTTAAATTTCAGCGAAATCGGTTTAAAAATAAAGCTTTTATGAGCTTTAGACCCTTTATCTGGAGATCGGTCTATATGGCAGCTATACATATTTATAGTCTGATTTAACCCATATTAAGGTCAGATGTCGGGAGGCTTAAGATAACCCTCTGTTTAAAATTTCAGCGAAATCGGGTAATAAATAAAGCTTTTATGGGCTTCAGACCCTTAATCGGCAGATCGATATATATGACAGCTATATATAAATATAGTCCGATATAGACCATATTTGGGCCAGATATCGGGAGTCCCAAAACTCCTCAATATTTAAAATTTCAGCGAAATCGGATGAAAAGTAAAGCGTTTATGGGCATTATACCCTTTATCGGAAAATCGGTCTATATAGCAGCTATATCCAAATATGGTCCGATTGGGCCCGTTGAAGAACTTAACCAGCGTGCATCAAAAAGACGTATCTGTGCCAAATTTCAGCTCAATATCTCAAGCTTTTTGAAAGCTCTAGAGTGATTACAACAGACGGATGGAAAGACGGGCAGACGGTCGGTTTATAACCTGATATAGCCGCGATATAAACCGACCTTGGGTCTTGACTTCTAGAGCTTCTAGAGGGAGCAATTCTTATCCGATTTGGTTGAATTTTAGCATAAAGTGTTCTGGTATGACTCCCAACTACTGTGCCAAGTATAGTTTAAATCAGTCAATAGCCTGATATAGCCGCCATATTAACCGATCTCCCGCCTCTAGAGGGCGTAATTTCCATTGGATTTGGCTGAAATTTAGCATGACTTGTTTCGTTATGGCTTTCAACAACTGTGCTTAGTATGGTGGAAATCGGTTAATAACTTGAAATAGCTGCCATATAAACCGATCTTGGTTCTTGACTTCTTTAGCTTCTAGAGGGCACAATTCTTATTCGATTTGGCTGAAATTTTGCGTGAAGTGTTTTATTTGGATTTCCAACAACTTTGTCAAGTATGGTCTAAATAAGTCCATATCCTGATATAGCCGCCATATAAACCGATCGATATCGATCGATAAACTTCATGGCCTTCTAGAGGGGGCAATTCTTATCCAATATGGTTGACATTTTGCACATGTCGTTTTGGTATGACTTCCAACAACTGTTCCAAGTATGGTCTAAGTCGGTATGTAGCCTAATATAGCTGCCATATATACCGACTTCCCAGATTGCCTGAAATTTTGGAGGTGGTGTTTTGCTATGACTAGTGCTTATACCCTACACAACTACTGTGGTACAGGGTATTATAACTTTGGGAATTAGTTTGTAACACATAAAAGGAAGAGAGATAGATCCATTGATATGTATACCGATCGACTCAAAATCACTTTCTGATTCGATTTAGCTATGTCCGTCTGTCTGTCTGTCCGTCTATCTGTCTGTCAATGTTAATTTGTGTTCAAACTTCAGGACGCAATTTTCATCCGATCGTCTTAAAATTTGGTATGGGCATGTTCTTAGGCCTAGAGACGAAGCTTATTGAAATTGGAACAAATCGGATCAGATTTGGATATAGCTTCCATATATATGTTCGTCCGATTTGCAGTAATACAGCAATAAAATGGTCATTTGTTAACCGATTCTCTTGAAATTTTAGTAGAAATGATTTTCTTATGACTCTCTATATTACTGGTGAATTTCATAAAAATCGGATCAGATTTGGATATAGCTCCCATATATAGGTTCGTCCGATTTGCAGTAATACTGCAATAAAATGGTCATTTATTAACCGATTCTCTCGAAATTTGGCAGGAAGGATTTTCTTAAAACTCGTTATATTTCAGTTGAATTGCATAGAAATCGGTTCAGATATGGATATAGCTCCCACATATATGTTCGTCCGATTTGAAGTAATACTGCAATAAAATGGTCATTTAATAACCGATTCTCTCGAAATTCAACAAGAAGGATTTTCTTATGACTCTAGATGTTACTGGCGAATTTCATAAAAATCGGTTCCGATTTGCATATAGCTCCCTTATATATGTTCGTCCGATTTGCAGTAATACTGCAATAAAATGGTAATTTTTTAACGGATTCTCTGGAAATTTGGCATGAAGGCTTTTCTTATAACTCTCAATATTACTGTTAAATTTTATAGAAATCGGTCCAGATTTGGGTATAGCTCCCATATATATGTTCGTCCGATTTGCAGTAATACAGCAATAAAATGGTCATCTGTTAACCGATTTTCTGGAAATTTGGCAGGAAGGAGTTCCTTATGACTCTCGATATAACTGGTGAATTTCATATAAATCGGTTCAGATTTGAATATAGCTCCCATATATATGTTCGTCCGATTTGCAGTTATACAGCAATAAAATGATAATCTGTTGTCCGATTCTCTGGAAATTTGGCAGGAAGGATTTCCTTACGACTCTCGATATTACTGGTGAATTTCAAAGAAATCGGTTTAGATTTAGATATAGGTCTCATATATATATATCGCCCGATTTTCACTCCTAGAACCACTACAAGCACTTTTATTGGCCAATCTTCCCAAAATTGTGTACAACGGTTTCCTCGACGACTTACACAATTTCCATGGGGTTTAGTCGAAATCGGTTCAGATTTAGATAAAGCTCCCAATATATGTTCGTCAGATTTTGGGTAATTTGCAATAATGTTGTCATTTTGCAACCGTAGTTTTTACAGTTTGAACATATTTGCTCGCCGAGGTCCATCAAAATTGGTTCAGAATTAGATGTAGCCCCCTTTTGTTTTTATAGGGTAGGTGTAGGGTATTATAAAGTCGGCACCACCCGACTTTAGCCTTTCCTTACTGGTTTAAATATGTGATTGATATTCAGTTGGCCTCTGTTTGTTCTGACAAATTCAATTGAAATAATTGTCAATAGTTTGTTTGAAAGAATTTTCATAGCTTATTGAATTCATTTAAAGAATTATTATTCATTACAAAAATTTATTTTGCTAAACAATATTTTGCTTAACAATGAACATTCTATGGAGTCTCTGTTTAATTGCATTTGGTAAGTAATGGTCTGTGATTGCGTAGAAAAGAATTTGACAACATCAATTGTTTTCAGTATTGAACGATTTTAATGAAGCCTTGCCTTTGAGGCATATAAAACGCAACAATTCATCCATGGAATTGAATCATAATGACATTTCCAAGGATTTCATTCTTATACACAACAGCAAGGATAATAGAGATGCAAAGGACAATGCCACAACGATGGAACTGGAGTGTGAAACATCTAAAGGTGAGCAAAGTATTTCACAAAATATTCCACAAAAAGCTCAAAATATCTTCGTATTTGCCAAAGACAACAAGAACTTAAAGGATAATGGAAATCCTCAAACCTTTATAAACAACCTAGGCCTTTTCTCAGATTTTCCTTTTGAGTTTATGAAGCGTGAAACCAATGTAGCAAAAGGGAATTCAAAAAATTCCCATGTTGCATTGATAACTAATCACAACGAAGTTAATTCTCAGAATAATGATAATGAACTATCAGCATTAGAGTTGTCCATTCCCTTTGGCATGTCTAATCTTCTGGGAACTCATATCATAAGACCCCTAACTTCAGACGCATGGAAATCTTTGTTGTCCTTTGATCAAATTAAGAGTTATGCTGATATGCTTTTGGACGATGGCAAAACAGGTAAGCATTCCAAGGTTTTTGGTAACTATGTTTATATTCAGTACCATGGCTTTGTTACATGCCGAAATATAGATTTTCTATACTGCAAAGAGTACCTTGTTGTCTATTGTAGTAGGTCATTATAAAAGAGACAATAATGTAGAAGGTTATTGTATAAGGGTTTTAAACTTAGGTTGAAGCCCTAGGGGGCGCCTTGGGTACGGATAAACGAGGAGGAATTTTGCAACAACAGGGGAACTTTTGTTCTTTCTGCGAAATCTTAAAGCTCAATAGGTACCGTGAATACTTAAATTTTAAGTTCGCCCGGGTCGACTCTTGCATATCGTCTACTATGGATAGGCGCAAGAAGTCAAATCTAAAGAGTGGTTTTTTATGGCAGCTATATCAGGTTATAGACCGATTTGGATCATACTCAGCATAGTTGTTAGAAATCAAAACAAAACACTACAGCCAAATCGGGTAAGAATTGCGTTCTCTGAGGCTCAATAAGTCAAGAAGAGAGATCGGTTTAAAAACAAGGACCCATATGACCCCTTTGAAATTCCAGCCGACCAACACTTACAGGAAGTATTTGTGCAAACGCATATCTTTACTATGATATCTCCCATTTGCAATCTCAGCTGACCTACACTAATATGAAATATTTTTGCAATATAGCTTTTTGGATATAGCTGCCATATAGACCGATCTCTCGATTTAAGGTCTTGGGCCCATAAAAAGGGCATTTATTGTCTGATTTTGCCAAAATTTGGGACAGTGAGTTTTTCTGAGCCTCACGATATCCGAAAATGGTTCAGGTCGGTTTATAATTGAATATATCTGCCTAAGAGACCAATATTTTGTTCTACAATATTGATTGGTGATTTGTATATAATACCCCACTCAATGTCCGTGCCGAATTTGGGTGCTTAAGTTATCCAGTTTTCACCGAATTGTGATGAAAGGAGATTTACATATATACCCGAGGTGGAGGGTATACAAAGTTCGGCCCAGCCGAACTTAGTGCCTTTTTAGTTTTTTTTTTTTTAATTTCCTATAGCTCTTAAAAAATCACCCCTTACTAATCTTTGCGCCATGATTGCCTCCAATCATCAATTAATTTCAATATCATCACACTCACCTTATCGAATGCCATGGGTCTGGAGAGCTTTTCCAGGGTCTGTTGCTGGTTGCTGCCACTTGCAGTCGATGTTGTTGACTGCAGGGTGGTTGAACTGCTGCTGCTGCTACTGCTGCCACCTGCGCCGGAAGTTGGCACCGTTGCCGATGCTCCGGAGTTGGGAGGCAGGGCGGCTGTGTGATGTTGCACTCCACCCCCACCATGATGTTTGATCAGGGCATGCCCAATGGAGGTGCCACTGAAAGCAGTGGCCGCTTGTGTGGTAGCCGAATAGGCGGTGGCTGTCGAAGCAAATGCTGGATTGGGCGTAACAGCGGTGGTGGGTATTGCAGTGCTGGCCTTGCCACACAAACTGGCATCGGGTCGATCGTGAAATGTCACCATCTGTTTTAGAACCAATTGACGATCTCTATCTGGCGGTACACCGCCAGGCGGCTCCATGGCCCCAGCACGTGAATTGGTGAGCGCCGTTGCCTTCGCCGCCCTGAGTGACCCAATGTGACACTCGTTTTGTTAGTTTTTCTCCTCGATGGAAGGCAATCAATTATTTTGGCAGGGACAAATGGATTTATTTTACGCTTTTACGATTTTCCAATGCTCTGTAAGAATTGAAACTTTGGTTTTAGTTCGATGCAGCAGAGATGTAATGATCTGCTGGCGTTTTGTTTTCCTTTTGTTGTTTTATTTCAAGTGCTGCAGTTGGGGAAAAATCAAAGAGTTTAGAAATTCTGTTTGAAAAGGCTGTTTGTTGTTGTGTTTTTCCAGGATTTTTGTGAAGGAAGGATGTGCTCTCGTTTCGTTTCTGGTAGAGGAGTTGATACCGTTTGCTTGCTTTTTTTTTGTTGAGTTTTCTTATTTGGAGGGGATTAAAGTTTTGTCGTTATGAAGAAATAGTTGAGCTTGGTTTAAAAATGTATCTACTTCAATTGTATGAGTTCGCTTTGCTGCTGTAGTTCCTTATTGAAGCCAAACTAAATGCATATCTATTAACCAAATTCCATCATGTCTTTGTGTATAAAAATATTTGCTGTAAAGTAAAAAAAATTAAATATTTAGATATAAAAAAAATAAAAATTTTTAGTTATACAAATTCACCCAGATCGTACCCTATTTGGATAGCATTCTCATATAGACCGATTTACCGATTTAGGGTCTTGGACCCATAAAGCCTTATTTATCACTCACATTGCCGAATTTTCAAAGTTCGCATGTGCCGTATTGCAAATTTTGCCCACACCACTAAGGAACAGGGGCAAACTTCTCACATATCAATGAGTGCAGTCCGATTCAAGTTTAAGACCAATTATAAGGGGCCTCCTTTTTATAGCCGAGTCTGAACGGCGTGCCGCAGTGCGACACCTCTTTGGAGAGAAGTTTTATATGGCATAGTACCTCACAAATGTTGCTAATTTTTTTCTCATGGTCTCGCCAGGATTCGAACCCAAGCGTTCAGCGTCATAGACGGACATGCTAACCTCTGCGCTACAGTGGCCTCCGGTGGCCTCCCGTGCTGTATTATTTAAGTATTTTTCCCTGTTAGTTGTTCAAGGTAGAAAGCGACACAAGGCACGCCACAGGGGGGCATCTTATCGACACTCCTGTGGGTGACCACCATATGATGACCTATTGCAGATGCTGACAGAGGAGAGATTTGAACCTGTCTGCTACGGGTTCTGTAGATGATGTTATAATGCTTCTTAGGGGTATGGATCCTAACCAGCTATGCAGAAGGGCCAAAAAGGTATTGCATATGGCATATGACTGGGCTAGAGGCAGGGGTCTCAATGTAAACCCAGAGAAGACTGAAATATGCCTGTTCACGGGGAATACGAAGGTGGGCCAATTTGATGCACCAGGTTTTCTCAACAAAACGATTTCGATATCTGACCAGGTCAAATACTTGATCTTGGATAGGAAACTTAATTGGAAGTGTCCCATTCAGGAGCGTTCTGAAAAGTCTCGCAAATATTGGACACTATGTCGGCCCGTCTACTACAAATGGGGCCTGAATTCAAGGATAGTCCACTGGCTCTACCGGAGGGTGATAAGACCAATACTTACTTAGGCCTCAGTTGTTTGGTGGACTGCTATTTAGAAAAAGTGCAACATAAGGATCATACAACAGGTTCAGAAAATATGGTGTCTTGGCATAGGAGGAGCGATGAGGACCACGCCCACAAGGGTACTGGAGATTATTCTAGACATCCCATAGACATACAGATTAAGTGTGAGGCAGCCACTACGCCAATGAGACTTCAAGCAATGGGAGAATGGATTGAGGATAGGAGCAGCGCATGCCACAGCGGTATAATCGAGGCGACGATAGGAAACCTGGAAGGAAGGGAAGAGATTTCCGATCGGATACCCGAGACGACACTTGAGGTTGACTGCGAGGCACTGCTGCCAGCGGCACTGTCTTGGATTGGCGGAACCCTAGTTTTGCCATGTGGAAGATCATTTTACACGGATGGATCAAAGCTAGAGAACAGAGTGGGCCTGGGGGTTTACATTGAGAACCTAGAGACTGAGAAAAAAAAAACCTAGAGACCGAGATCTGTTTTAGTTGGCCCGACCATAATACGGTTCTGCAGGCTATCATGGAATGAGTGAGGTGGTGTGGCGTTAACTCTAAGACGGCGAGTATGAACATCTTTATGGACAGAGAAATGACCATAAGGGCAATAACAACCTGAACGAAAACGATCGCGAACAGTCTTGGAATGTAAGAAGGAATTTAAAGCCTTCTCTGAGGATGGCAAAATCCGCATAGTTTGGGTGCCGGGCCATAGCGTAGTAGCTGGGAATGAGAAAGCAGACGATTTGGCAGTGTAGGCCAGAGGACTGCAGTCGATAAACTTGGCTTACCCGAATCCTTTCGGGTCGAGGCAGTCCGAGTTAAGGGCGTGGGCGACGAATGTCTGTCTATCTGTCTGTCTATCTGTCTGTCTATCTGTCTGTCTATCTGTCTGTCTATCTGTCTGTCTATCTGTCTGTCTATCTGTCTGTCTATCTGTCTGTCTATCTGTCTGTCTATCTGTCTGTCTATCTGTCTGTCTATCTGTCTGTCTATCTGTCTGTCTATCTGTCTGTCTATCTGTCTGTCTATCTGTCTGTCTATCTGTCTGTCTATCTGTCTGTCTATCTGTCTGTCTATCTGTCTGTCTATCTGTCTGTCTATCTGTCTGTCTATCTGTCTGTCTATCTGTCTGTCTATCTGTCTGTCTATCTGTCTGTCTATCTGTCTGTCTATCTGTCTGTCTATCTGTCTGTCTATCTGTCTGTCTATCTGTCTGTCTATCTGTCTGTCTATCTGTCTGTCTATCTGTCTGTCTATCTGTCTGTCTATCTGTCTGTCTATCTGTCTGTCTATCTGTCTGTCTATCTGTCTGTCTATCTGTCTGTCTATCTGTCTGTCTACCTGTCTGTCTACCTGTCTGTCTAACTGTCTGTCTAACTGTCTGTCTGTCCGTCTGTCTATCTGTCTATCTATCTGTCTGTCTATCTGTCTGTCTATCTGTCTGTCTATCTGTCTGTCTATCTGTCTGTCTATCTGTCTGTCTATCTGTCTGTCTATCTGTCTGTCTATCTGTCTGTCTATCTGTCTGTCTATCTGTCTGTCTATCTGTCTGTCTATCTGTCTGTCTATCTGTCTGTCTATCTGTCTGTCTATCTGTCTGTCTATCTGTCTGTCTATCTGTCTGTCTATCTGTCTGTCTATCTGTCTGTCTATCTGTCTGTCTATCTGTCTGTCTATCTGTCTGTCTATCTGTCTGTCTATCTGTCTGTCTATCTGTCTGTCTATCTGTCTATCTGTCTGTCTATCTGTCTGTCTATCTGTCTGTCTATCTGTCTGTCTATCTGTCTGTCTATCTGTCTGTCTATCTGTCTGTCTATCTGTCTGTCTATCTGTCTGTCTATCTGTCAGTCTATCTGTCAGTCTATCTGTCAGTCTATCTGTCAGTCTATCTGTCTGTCTATCTGTCTGTCTATCTGTCTGTCTATCTGTCTGTCTATCTGTCTGTCTATCTGTCTGTCTATCTGTCTGTCTATCTGTCTGTCTATCTGTCTGTCTATCTGTCTGTCTATCTGTCTGTCTATCTGTCTGTCTATCTGTCTGTCTATCTGTCTGTCTATCTGTCTGTCTATCTGTCTATCTGTCTGTCTATATGTCTGTCTATCTGTCTGTCTATCTGTCCGTCTATCTGTCTGTCTATCTGTCTGTCTATCTGTCTATCTGTCTATCTGTCTGTCTATCTGTCTGTCTATCTGTCTGTCTATCTGTCTGTCTATCTGTCTGTCTATCTGTCTGTCTATCTGTCTGTCTATCTGTCTGTCTATCTGTCTGTCTATCTGTCTGTCTGTCTGTCTGTCTGTCTATCTGTCTGTCTATCTGTCTGTCTATCTGTCAGTCTATCTGTCAGTCTATCTGTCAGTCTATCTGTCAGTCTATCTGTCTGTCTATCTGTCTGTCTATCTGTCTGTCTATCTATCTGTCTGTCTATCTGTCTGTCTATCTATCTGTCTGTCTATCTGTCTGTCTATCTGTCTGTCTATCTGTCTATCTGTCTGTCTATCTGTCTGTCTATCTGTCTGTCTATCTGTCTGTCTATCTGTCTGTCTATCTGTCTCTCTATCTGTCTGTCTATCTGTCTGTCTATCTGTCTGTCTATCTGTCTGTCTATCTGTCTGTCTGTCTATCTGTCTGTCTATCTGTCAGTCTATCTGTCTGTCTATCTGTCTACAAATAGACACAGGTCGCAGTTTTCATCCGATCGTCTTAAAATTTGGTACAGGCATGTTTTTCGGTCTAGAGACGAAGCCTATTGAAATTGGAAAAAATCGGTTCAGTTTTGGATATAGCTCCCATATATATTTTCTTCCGATTCTAAGTAATAATGCAATAAATTGGTCATTTGATAACCGATTCTCTCGAAATTTGGTAGGGAGAATATTCTCTTGACTCTTGACATTACTGGTGAGTTTTATAGAAATCGGTTCAGATTTAAATATAGCTCTCACATATATATATATATCGCCCGATTTTTACTCCTAGAGCCACTGTAAGTGCATTTATTGATCAAACTTCCTAAAACTTCGCACAACGCTTTCCTCGACGACTTTTGCAGTATCTGAGAAATTTGCTCGAAATTGGTTCAGATTTAGATATAGCTCCCATATATATGTTCGTCCGATTTTGAGAAACATTGCAAGAAAGTGCTCATTTTTTAACCGATTCTCTCGAAATTTGTTAGGAAGGATTTTCTTACGACTCTTAATATTCCTGGTGAATTTCATATAAATCGGTTCAGATTTGGATATAGCTCCCATATATATGTTCGTCCGATTTGCAGTAATACTGCAATTAAATGGTCATTTGTTAACCGATTCTCTCGAAATTTTGTAGGAAGGATTTTCTTACGACTTTCGGCATTACTGGTGAATTTTGTAAAAATCGGTTCAGATTTAAGTATAGCTCTTACATATATATATGGCCCGATTTTTACTCCTAGAGGCACTATAAACGCATTTATTGACCAAACTTCCTAAAACTTCGTACAAAGCTTTCCTCGACGACTTTTGCAGTATCTGAGAAATTTGCTCGAAATCGGTTCAGATTTAGATATAGCTTTCATATATATGTTCGTCCGAATTTGAGAAACATTGCAAGAAAGTGCTCATTTTTTAACCGATTCTCTCGAAATTTGTTAGGAGGGATTTTCTTACGACTCTCGACATTACTGGTGAATTTCATGCAAATCGGTTCAGATTTAGATATAGCTGTCATATATGTATATCGCCCGATTTTATCTTCTAGAGTCACAGTAAGCGCATTTATTGACCCATCTTGCCAAAATTTTCAAAACGCTTTTTTCGACGACTACCACATTATCTGAGAAGTTTGCTCAAAATCGGTTCAGAATTAGATATAGTTCCCACATATATGTTCGTCAGATTTTGGGTAATTTGCAATTATATTGTCTTTTGTCAAACGTAGTTATTACAGTTTGAACATATTTGCTCGTCGAGGTCCATCAAAATTGGTTCAGAATTGGATATAGCTCCCACATTGTATAGGGAGATATAGCTACTAAAAGGACCAATTTTTTGTTATACACAATTGAACAATGACTTGTACTTATTATTATTTGGTTCAAATTGGTATGCATTTATCATCGGATTTTGACGAAAGGTGGTTGACATATATTCCCGAGGTGGTGGGTATTCAAAGTTCGGCCCGGTCGAACTTAACGCCTTTTTACTTGTTAGTACTAAGAGCGCACAACACGCCGATTACTGGCTTAGGTGTATGCCCATAGTGGCATGCGCAACCTAACCTAACCTAACCTACATGGTCAATACTTACAATGTTTCATTTTCCCTTTGTTCTTGTGATTACTGCTGCTGTTATTTTAAGATTTATGCTGTCAATAAACTTTTTTTTCCGTTTTATCAATAATCGACAAATCGCTAGTCTGATCTTCAGGTGTAAAGTAAATCTCTTGTTTGTAGTTGTGTAAATCCTATACGAGTTGTTGTTGTTGTTGTAAATAAATCTGCCTTAAAAACAGCTTTGATCGTTGTACTTGTTCACATAACTCATAGATGTAGGCCTTCAATGTGTGTGTGTTTGCGTATGCCTGTCTGCGGCATTCAGCGGCTTCACCCTGAAATGCAACTGCTCGAGCATTTGGACATGTGGTGGTGGTTAAGGATTGGTGAAACAGTCGGTAGGTTGTAGACTTAGCAGGTAGAAATAGGGGTTTTCGAGGATTATCTGGTAGGAGCAGGTTGGCCAAAGTAAAGATTTAGCCTTGGTTTTTTTTTTTTTGAGGGGGAGGTGGAAAATTCGTTTTGCTTTATTCAATCGAATTGGGCCGAAGGCAAAATGTCGTCGTAGACAATTCGCTGTGATTCATCCGCGAGTTGGTGTCATCACTTGCCAATGATTTAAATCGAGGCGAGTAGGTGATTTGCAAACTTGGCTCAAGGACATGTTCTCGGCACGTTGATGTTAGTCTGGGTTTTCCAATGGCCTTTGCGTGGGCCGCGGCGGTTACATTGCTCTGCCAACCATTAAGGCATGCAATGCAACCGTTAGACAATGTTGGAAAAGTTTGAAAATATTTCAATAGTTTCCGTTTCCTTTGTTGTTGTTGTAATTGTTGTTGTTGCTGTTGAATTTTTTTACTATTCTGATGGTGTTTAAGGTGGCAGCTAGGTCTTGGAAAATGAGGGTAATGGTGGTGCTCAGGGTTCTGCCGCCTCCGGTTGATGTCGAATTGGCCCAAGAGTTGTTGCTGTTGTTGTTGTAGCTGTGTAGAACTGTAGCTGCAAACCAAGTCCAACAATTCCTGCCGTTTGATTTTTACTGATTTACTTATGCAATGTGAAGGAGATTTGAAGGGCGGCCTCTGAAGGCTAACAGCCATTATGCGTCATTACAAAAACGTTCACCAATATTTTACAGTTTCTTCTCTAGGCTTTGATTCCAGGATGGGAGAAGAGAAGCTAACTTCACACACATTTGGGGGCCAAAGCAGAAAGCTGCAAAAAAGCAAAACGAAGAGGAAAAAAGAAAATTAGTTTTTCTTATCAACAAAGATGAAAAGGAAATGTGAAAGATGGGCCAAAAGTGGACAGTAATAAACTTTGATGTGGATTTTTCTATCAAAAGGAAAAAGCCTACAGATGGTGATATGTAAAGATTTTGGTATCAGAAGATAAGGAAATAGTTATGAGTTTTTTTTTTAACTTTCAGGTGATGTGAAGCTGTGTAAAGCGAGGAAAGTTGATGGATATTTTTATGAAAACATATCTCCGATAAGCGCGAGGATTATCCGCAATCCTTGCATTTACTCTTAGCATGTACCATCAACAATCATTTAAGGCCCAAATTTGGATGAAACATTTCTTCAACACATTTCCTTTCAGAAAAAAGTTTTTTTAATGTTTTTCCTAATAATAAATTTACCAACGTTTTCAAAAATATGCTTAATTTTTTTTTTTTCAAAAATTTATATAAATATCCCTAAATAAAGGATAAAAGAAAAGATTTGCTCTGCTATTAGAGCGATATCAAGATATGGTCCGGTTAGGATCACTATTAAATTATATGTTGGAGACCTGTGTAAAATGTCAACCAAATCGAATAAGAATTGCGCCCTTTGGGGGCTCAAGAAGTAAAATAGAGAGATCGGCTGCTATAGACCGAATAAGACCACAATAAACACGAAAGGTGATGGTCATGAGAGGATCCGTTAAACAAAATTTCAGGCAAATCTGATAATAATTGCGACCTCTAGAGGCTCAAGAAGTCAAGACCCAAGATCGGTTTATATGACGGCTATATCCGGTTATGAACCGCTTTGAACCTTATTTGGCCCAGTTGTTGAAAGTCATAATAAAATACGTCATGAAAAATTTCAACCAAATCGGATAGGAATTGCGCCTTCTAGAGGCTCAAGAAGTCAAGACCTAAGATCGGTTTATATGGCAGCTATATCAAAACATGGACCGATATGGCCCATTTACAATACCAACCGACCTACACTAATAAGAAGTAGCTTTACTCTATCGGAAGTTAGCGTGCTTTCGACAGACAGACAGACGGCCGGACGGACGGACATGGCCAGATCGACATAAAATGTCGCGACTATCAAGAATTTATATACTTTATGGGGTCTCAGATGAATATTTCGAGTAGTTACAAACAGAATGACGAAATTAGTATACCCCCCATCCTATAGTGGAGGGTACACAAATTTTCGAATGATAGAACGTATACGCACTTAGTCCGTCCGAATTGTATGCCTTTGTACATGTTTTTATACCCACCACCGAAGGATGGGGGTATATTCATTTTGTCATTCCATTTGCTACACATCAAAATATCATAATATATATATATTCTTGATCAGCGTAAAAATCTAAGACAATCTAGACATGTCCGTCCGTCCGTCTGTCTGTTGAAATCACGCTACAGTGTTGAAAAATAGAGATATTGAGCTGAAACTTTGCACAGATTATTTTTTTTTTGTCCATAAGCATGTTAAATTCGGAGTTGAGCTATATCGGACTAAATCTTGATAAAGCCCCCATATAGACCGATCCGCCGATTTAGGGTCATAGGCCCATAAAAGCCACATTTGTGTTCCGATTTTGCTGATATATAAGACAGTGAGTTGTGTTAGGCCCTTCGACATTTTTCCACAATTTGGCTTAGATCGGTCCAGATTTGGATATAGCTGCCATGTAGACCGATCTCCCGATTTAAGGTTTTGGGCCCATAAAAGGCGCATTTATTGTCCGATGTCGCCGAAATGTGGGACAGTGAGTTGTGTTGGGACATTCAACATCCATCTTCAATTTGGCTCTGATCGGTCTAGATTTGGATATAGCTGCCATATAGACCGATCTCTCGATTTGAGGTTTTAAGCCCATAAAAGGAGCATTTATTGCCCGATATCGCCGAAGTTTGGGATAGAGAGTTGTGTTGGATCATTCGACATTCTTCTTCAATTTGGCCCAGTTCGGTCCAGATTTGGATATAGCTGCCATATAGACCGATCTCTCGATTTAAGGTTTTTGGCCCATAAAAGGAGTATTTTTTGTCCGATTTCGCCGAAATTTGGGACAGAGAGTTGTGTTAGGCCCTTCGACAGCCCTCTTCAATTTGGCCCAGATCGGTTCAGATTTGAATATAGCTGCCATATGGACCGATCTCTCGATTTTAGGTCTTGGGACCTTAGTAGGCGCATTTATTGTCCGGTGTCGCCGAAATGTGAAACAGTGAGTTAGATAGAGCCCCTCGACAAACTTCTGCAATATGGCACAGATCGGCCCAGATTTGGATATAGGTGCCATATAGACCGATCTCTCGATTTAGGGTTTTGGGCCCATATGGGAGCATTTATTGTCCGATTTCGACGAAATTTGGAAAAGAGAGTTGTGTTGCGTCCTTCGACATTCTTCTTCAATTTGGATTAGATCTGTTCAGATTTGAATATAGCTGCCATATAGACCGATCTCTCTATTTAAGGTTTTGGGCCCATTAAAGGCGCAGTTATTGTCCGATTTCGCCGAAATTTGGGATAGTGAGTTGTGATAGGACATTCGACAATCGTCTTCAATTTGGCCCAGATCGGTCCAGATTTGCATATAGCTGCCATATGGACCGATCTCTCGATTTAAGGTTTTGGAGCCATAAAAAGCGCATTTATTGTCCGATGTCCCCGAAATTTGGGACAGTGAGATGTGTTAGGACCTTTGACATCCTCCTTAAATTTGGCCCTAATCGGTCCAGATTTGGATATAGCTGCCATATAGGCCTATATCTCGATTTAAAGTCTTGGGCCCATAAAATGCGCATTCGTAATCCGATTTCATTAAATTTTGACACAGTGACCTCGACATTCTTCTTCAATTTGGATTAGATCGGTTCAGATTTGAATATAGCTGCCATATAGACCGATCTCTCTATTTAAGGTTTTGGACCCATTAAAGGCGCAGTTATTGTCCGATTTCGCCGAAATTTGGGATAGTGAGTTGTGTTAAGACATTCGACAATCGTCTTTAATTTGGCCTAGATCGGTCCAGATTTGGATATAGCTGCCATATGGACCGATCTCTCGATTTAAGGTTTTGGAGCCATAAAAAGCGCATTTATTGTCCAATGTCCCCGAAATTTGGGACAGTGAGATGTGTTAGGACCTTTGACATCCTCCTTAAATTTGGCCCAAATCGGTCCAGATTTGGATATAGCTGCCATATAGGCCTATATCTCGATTTAAAGTCTTGGGCCCATAAAATGCGCATTCGTAATCCGATTTCATTGAATTTTGACACAGTGACTTATGTTAGGCTTTTCGACGTCCGTATCGTATATGGTTCAAATCGGTTTATTTTTAGATATAGCTACTAAAAAGACCAATATTTTGTTATACACAATTGAACAATGACTTGTGCTCATTAGTATTTGGTCCAAATCGGAACATAATTCGATATAGCTGCTATGGGGCATTAGGTATGCATTTTTCACCGGATTTTGACGAAAAGTGGTTTATATGTACCCGAGGTAGTGGGTATCAAAAGTTCGGCCCGATCTTCTGTTTAATCTTATAATCTTTGCTAACCCGATTTTTTTTTGTGTTTGGAGAAACTTTCATAAAAATTTTGCTTCTAGGAATTTGTTTATTTCCATTTCATTAAAGTTTCAAAATAATTTAGGTTACTTACTTTAAGTGTCGTTTCAATTCTCTGGTCCAATTCTAACGTGCCATAATAAATTGTTTGCTTCACTTAACTTAACTGAGCCCCATTCATTTAAGCTTTCGTTTTTTCTTTTATCTATTTCTTGCGCTTTTTGCAAAAATTAATGAAGCATGAAAAAGTGAAAATGAGCCAAATATTTTACCAATCACCAGAGGCTATAAAATAAAATTATTGCTGTATTTTCTTCTCTTCTGTTGGCGTTTAAAATAAATTCCCATATTTATATGGATAAAGGAATACACTCGAGGAAAATGCTAAAATATATTTGTCGTCAATTTAGAAATTATAAGAAATTATAGAAAACTGATATCAAAATACAATACCAACCGACCTACACCAATAAAAAGTATTTGTGCAAAATTTCAAGCAGCTAGCTTTACTCCTTCGGAAGTTAGCGTGCTTTCGACAGACAGACGGACGGACATGGCTAGATAAACATAAAATTTCCAGACGATCAAGAACATATATACTTTATGGGGTCTCAGACGAATATTTCGAATAGTTACAAACAGAATGACGAAATTAGAATACCCCCCATCCTATGGTGGAGGGTATAAAAATCAATTTGTGTTTGTTTGTGTGTTCCTTATAGACTCAGAAACGGCTGAATCGGTTTTCTTGAAATTTTTACAGATGGTGCATTTAGGGCCCCGTGGTGAAAATAGAGTACTTCATTTTTTGATATCCGAAGGGGGAGCGGACCCTCCCCCTTACCCTAATTTTCAGAAATGCCAGATCTCAGAGATGGGTGCTGCGATTTAAGCGAAATTTTGTGTGCCGTCTTAGAGTAACCTAAAAACAAAAAATTGGTATCCAAATATCGGATGGGGTATCTAAGGGGGCCGCCCCTCCCCCAAAACCTACCAAAAATATATAAACCCCCTTCATGACAATATGGGACTCAAAGGAAAGGTATTTAGGATATGAAAACATATCTGATATCCAATTGTTGGACCAAGTGTTTGGGGGACCACCCCAACCCCCAAAACACCCCGAAATCGGACATATTTACCGACCATGGCAATATGGGACTCAAATGAACGGTATTTGCGAGTAGAATACGAATCTGCTATCCAAAGGTGGGACCAAGTTTCTGGGGGTCCTCCACTTCCCCAAAACACCCCCCAAATAGGACTTATTTACTGACCATGGCATATGGGGCTCAAATAAAAGGTATTTAAGTGTAGAATACAAATCTGATATCCAAATGTGGAACCAAGTGTTTGGCGGCTGTCCCTCCACAAAAGCATCCCCCAAAATGGATAAATTTACAACCATAGCAATATGGGGCTCAAATGAAAGGTCTTTGGGAGTAAAGTACGAATTTTATACCAATATTTAAGAAAAAGTGTCTATGGGGCCCCTGCCATAACTCCACCCAAATAAGAAGTATTTGATGGCCATTGCAATATGGAGCTCAAATGAGAGGTATTTTGGAGTAGAACATGAATCTGATATATATGTTCAAGACCAAGTCACCGAGTAGCAGCCCATCCCCCAAAACACCCCAAAATCGGACATATTTACCGACCATGGCAATATGGGACTCTAATGAAAGGTATTTGGGAGTAGACTACAAATCTGATATCAACATTCGGAACCAACTATCAAGGAAACGTCCCACCCCCACAACAACACCCAAATTGGACGTATTTGCTCACCATGAAAATTTGGGTCTTAAAGAGAATGGAGCTCGATATTGATAGTTTTTAGGGCCCATACTCCGAACCGGATATACTGCTGACTTTTGCAGTAAGGGCTTCCAATTAAAGGTGTTTAAGATTAAAAAACGAATTTGATATCCAATTTTGAGTCCCATGGCAATTTGGGGTTCAGAAAAATGAACCCCAAATTGCCATGGGCAGAGCACAATGCTGATATAATTTCAGGGCTAAGTGTTGGGGGACCACCCCACTCCCCAAAACACCCCTAAATCGGGCATTTTTACAGAAGGCGCAGCGGAGCGGGCCCGGTTCAGCTAGTAATTATATATTATTCGCGGACAGACGGGTAAGACTTTTGTCATAAAAGCAGATTTTTAAGCTATTATTATTTTTGACAACACTGATTGAAACTGCTCACGAACGTTTCGTGTTTTGTTTCACTGTCAATTATCTTCGGTTTGGTCTATAATTTAACCATGAATTGTCTCACAAACGAACAATGCTTGCAAATTATAGAATTTTATAATTAAAATGCGTGCTCTATTAAAAATGTTCATCACGCGCTTCTTCCATTCCATCGACAAAGCTCATTTTTGTCCTAATGGGTACGTAAATAGGCAGAATTGTCGATTTTGGATTGAAGATCAGCCAGAAGCATTGCAAGAGCTACCAATGCATCCAGAAAAGCCACAGTTTGGTGCGGTTTATAGGCTGGTGGCATCATTGGACCGTACTTCTTCAAAGATGATGCGAATCGTAACGTAACTGTGAATGGTGAAATGACATCCAAGTTTTTTTTTTGTGACCAAAATGCAAGAGCTTGTCACTTGCATGACATGTGGTTTCAACCACAACAATGGACTTATATTAAGAGGCGAGGTCTGTGAACATTTTATTTCACGTTCGGCACCGGTCAATTGGACGCCTAGATCATGCGATTAAATACCGTTAGACTATCTTTGCTCATGTCTATGCAGAAAAGCCCGCTTTGAATGTTGGAAAGAGTTGGAGGCGCTGTAACTGTCAACATTTGCATGAAATAATCTTCAAACCATTAATTGTATGGACCGTACTATCGATTCAAATAAAAAATTCATAATATTTGCTGATTTTTTTTTATATCTTTCCTATAGCTCTTAAAAAATCACCCTTTACTTACCTTCTTTGTTATTGAACACAAAATGTTAATGTGATGTATGACACGGTCAAATAGTTTTAGTCGTTTTAGAGATATGGGTCGCCGAAGTCCTTAAAGTGGTCAGCAAATACTTCCTATTTTGGTGGTGTTATGGGGGTGGGTTGGCCCCATAGAAACTTTTCCCGAATATTGATATCAGATTCATGCTTAACTCCCAAAGACCTTTAATTTGAGCCCCATATGGATATGGTCGTAAATTCGTCCTCTTTGGGGGATGTTTTTGAGGAGGGGCGGCCTCAAACACTTACTCCCACATTTGGATATCAGATTCGTGTTCTACATTCAAATACCTTTTATTTAAGCCCCATATTACCATGGTCAGTAAATAAGTTCTGTTTGGGGGGTGTTTTGGGGAAGGGGTGGTCCTCCAGAAATGTGGTCTCAAATTTGAATATAAGATTCGCATTCTACTCGCAAATACCTTTCAGTGGAGTCCCATATTGCCATGGTCGTTAAATATGCCCGATTTGGGGATGTTGGGGCTTGGGGTGGTCCCCCTAACACTTGGTCCGACAATTGGATATCATATACGTTTTCTATCCTGAATACTTTTCATTTTAGTCCCATATTATCGTGATTGGTCTAAATATGTGTTTATTAGGTTTTAGGGTGGGGCAGCCCTCTAGGTGCCCCATCCGAAATTTGGATACCAAATTTTAATTTTTAGGGTACTATATGAGAGCACACAAAATTTCGCTTAAATCGCACTACTTATCTCCGAGATCTGGCGTTTCTGAAAATTAGGGTAAGGGGGAGGGTCCGCCCCCCCCTTTCAGATATCAAAAAATGTTGTACCCTATTTTCCCCACGGGATCATTATGCACCATCTGTGAAATAGCCAAAAAATCAAGATTTTCGAAACGGTTGAGGCCTCCTCAGCACATGTTAACATCTTCCAATAGTTTTTAAATGTTGGGAATCTGAAAATCTAACAAAATGAAACATTTAAGGGGGGTACAGCCAAAATGAATCGATATCAATTTTCCCTTTGATATTAAACCACCCTAATATTGCAAATGCAAATTTTGCCCGTGAACATTCCACTATGGAAAAGGGGCGAGCTTCTCACATATCGATGAGTGCAGTCCGATTCAAGTTTTAAGCTCAATGATAAGGGGCCTCCTTTTTATAGCCGAGTCCGAACGGCGTGCTGCAGTGCAACACCTCTTTGGAGAGAAGCTTTACATGGCATAGTACCTCACAAATGTTGCCAGCATTAGGAGGGGAAAACCACCGTTGAAAAATTTTTCTGATGGTCTCGCCAGGTTTTGAACCCAGGCGGTCAGCGTCATAGGCGGACATGCTAACCTCTGCGCTACGGTGGCCCCCTAATATTGCAGCTATATTCAAATCTGAACCTAACCGGGCGGTATTGAACAGGGATGTCGAGGAGCCTAACACAACTCGCTTTACTTAGTGGGCCTTAAACCTTGAATTTAGAGATCGGTCTATATGGCAGCTGTATCCAAATCTGAACCGATCTGATAAGGTCTTAGGCCCATAAAAGCCACACTTATTGTGCGAATTTGCTGAAATTTGGGTAAAGCTGCCATATGGACCGATCTCTCCATTTAAGGTGTCGGGACCATAAAAGACCGAAATTTGGTACATTGAGCTGTGCTAGGCTCTTCGACAGCTTTCTGTATTTGTCCCAGATCGGTCCAGATATAGGAATAGCTGCTATATAGATCGATCTCTCGATTTAAGGTGTTGAGCCCGCAAAAGGTGCATTCTTTGTTCCAATTTCGAAGTTTGGGACAGTGAGTTGTGTTAGGCTCTTCGACAACTTTCTGCAATTTGGCCCAGATCGGTAGATAGTTGGATATAGCTGCCATATAGACCGATCTCTCGATTTAAGGACCTGGCTCTATAAAAGATGCATTTATTATCTGATTTCGTCGAAATTTGGGACATTGAGTTATGTTAGGCCCTTTGGCCTTCCTCTTCAATTTGATACAGATCTGCCATATAGACCGATCTTACGATTTAGGGTCCGAAGCCTATAAAAGCTGCATTTATTACCCGATTTTGCCGAAATTTGAATCAGTGAGTTATCTTAAGCCTTTCGTCATCCGATCCAAATGTGGTTCACATCGGACTATATTTAGATATAGCTGCCATATAGACCGATCTGCCGATTTGATTACCTGATTTCTCTGAAATTTGAAGCAGTGAGTTGTTTTGAGCCTCCCCTCATCCGACTCAAATATGGTTAAAATCTGTCCATATTTATATATAGCTGCCATATAGACCAATCTGCCGATTTAGGGGTTTAAGCCCATAAAAGCCGCAAATATCTGATTTCGCAGAAATTTGGGACTGTGAGTTACGTAAGGCCCCTCGACATTCTAAGACCTTGTATCGGCGGATCGGTCTATGGGTTTTCTAACAATTTGATATTATATTGGGTTGCCCAAAAAGTCATTGCGGATTTTTTAAAAGAAAGTAAATGCATTTTTAATAAAACTTAGAATGATCTTTAATCAAATATACTTTTTTTACACTTTTTTTTCTAAAGCAAGCTAAAAGTAACAGCTGATAACTGACAGAAGAAAGAATGCAATTACAGAGTCACAAGCTGTGAAAAAATTTGTCAACGCCGACTATATGAAAAATCCGCAATTACTTTTTGGGCAAACCAATATATGTAGAACTGGTTGCAAAGTTGCTTCGATGCTAAGTTTGACCGGTCCATTTTCATTTGCTTCCACTTTTATCACTCCGAAAACACCCACTTTATGTCTAGCAAACATATTTGGTAGATATCTTCTGCAAAAATCAAAGTGCGCTGAAAATGTGTGGGAAGCTTAATTGAATATTTACGTTAAAATTAATTCTTCAATATCGTCGTTTCTTGGAAAATCTAAAGGGGACGGCTTTCGCTTTTTTTTTGTTCTGAGAAGTAGAATTCATATAAATGCAGAGGCGAGTTTCTTCATTGCAAATAAATATTATTTCTGTATTGCATTTCCATTGAAATGTTTTATTAACTTTTAATTTTATCTCATCAAATGAAGTAGAAAATGAGTGGAGATATAAGAACGTGGGAGTCTTTGTTTCGAAAATTATATGCTTCTATTTTATGCATATATACAAAAGGTCATTCACTTTGACCTACTAGCTTTGAATGATGAAGAGAAAGGTCAAACGTTGTCTTTGGCCCATTTCAATTTGAAAATTTATGGGAAAAGAGTTTTTCTTTGAGCAGGTTTGGACAGTTGTGAAAAGGGACAACTAAAGAACTTCCAAACTCTTATGTAAGATAAGAGTGGAAAGGCATAACATTTGCTTAAAAATTGGTTCGTTCAGAGTTGTAGAGGAGTAAAATGCGCTTTTAGTGAGTTCAAAATGTTGATTAAGGAGGTAGGATATATCAGGAAAAAAACAAGTAAAAAGGCATTAAGTTCGGTCCGGCCGAACTTTGGATATCCACCACCTCGAGTGTATATATAAACCCCCTTTCGCCACAATCCGGTGAAAATTGGATAACTTATGCACCCAAATTCGGTACGGACATTGAGTGTTCTAAAAAATATTAGTCACTGTTGAATTTTGTATATCAAATTTCAGCAAAATCGGATAAAAAATAAAGCTCTTATGGCCTATAGACCCTTTATCGGGAGATCGGTCTTTATGGTAGCTATATCTAAATATAGACCGATCTAAACCATATTTGGGACAGATTTCGAAAGGCTTAAAATAACTCACTGTTGCAAATTTCAGCGAAATCGGGTAATAAGTAAAGCTTTTATGTGCTTCAGACCCTTTATCGGGAGATCGGTCTATATGGTAGCTACATCTAAATATGGACCGATCTAATCCATATTTAGGTCAGATATCAGGAGGCTTAAAATAACTCACTGTAGCAAATTTTAGCAAAATCGGATGAAAAATAAAGTTTTTATGAGCTTCAGACCCCTTATCGGGAGATCGGTCTATATGGCAGCTATATCTAAATATAGTCCGATCTGAGCCATATTTGGGTCAGTGTTCGGGAAGCTTAAAATAACTCAATGTTGCAAATTTCAGCGAAATCGGATAAAAAACAAGTAAAAGCGTGCTAAGTTCGGCCGGGCCGAATCTTATATACCCTCCACCATGGATCGCATATGTCGAGTTCTTTTCCCGGCATCTCTTCTTAGGCAAAAAAAGGATATAAGAAAAGATTTGCTCTGCTATAAGAGCGATATCAAGATATGGTCCGGTTTGCACCACAATTAAATTATATGTTGGAGACCCGTGTAAAATGTCAGCCAATTCGAATAAGAATTGCGGCCTTTGTGGGCTCAAGAAGTAAAATAGAGAGATCGATTTATATGGGAGCTATATCAGGCTATAAACCGATTCAGACCATAATAAACAGGTATGTTGATGGTCATGAGAGGATCCGTCGTACAAAATTTCAGGCAAATCGGATAATAATTGCGACCTCTAGAGGCTCAAGAAGTCAAGATCCCAGATCGGTTTATATGGCAGCTATATCAGGTTATGAACCGATTTGAACCATATTTGGCACAGTTGTTGGATATCATAACAAAATACTACGTGCCAAAATTCATTCAAATTGGATAAGAATTGCGCCCTCTAGAGGCTCAAGAAGTCAAGACCCAAGATCGGTTTATATGACAGCATTCTAGAGGCTCAAGAAGTCAAGACCCAAGATCGGTTTATATGGCAGCTATATCAAAAGATGGACCGATATGGCCCATTTACAATACCAACCGACCTAATAAGAAGTATTTGTGCAAAATTTCAAGCGACTAGCTTTACTTCTTCGGAAGTTAGCGTGCTTTCGACAGACAGACGGACGGACGGACGGACGGACGGACGGACGGACGGACGGACGGACGGACGGACGGACAGACGGACGGACATGGCTAGATCGACATAAAATTTCACGACGATTAAGAATATATATACTTTATGGGGTCTCAGACGAATATTTCGAGTAGTTACAATCAGAATGACGAAATTAGTATACCCCCCATCTTATGGTGGAGGGTATAATAAAGCTTTTATGGGCTTCAGACCCTTTATAGGGAGATCGGTCTGTAGGGCAGCTATATCTAAATATGGACCGATCTAATTCATATTTAGGTCAGATGTCGGGAGGCTCTAAATAACTCACTGTTGCAAATTTCAGCAAAATCGCGAAATAAATAAATCTTTTATGAGCTTCAGACCCTTTTTAGGGAGATCGGTCTATATGGCAGCTATATCTAAATATAGTCCGATCTGACCCATACTTGGGTCAGTTGTCGGGAGGCTTTAAACTACTCACTGTTTCGAAAAATTCAGCAAAATCGGATGTAAAATTAAGTTTTTATGGGCATTAGACCCTTTATCGGAAAATCGGTCTATATAGCAGCTATATCTAAATATGGTCCGATTTGGCCCGTTCGAGAACTCAACTAGCGTGCATCAAAAAGACGTATCTATGCCAAATTTCATTTCAATATCTCAATTTTAGAAGGCTCTAAAGTGATTACAACAGACGGACAGATGAACGGACAGGCGGACAGATGGACAGGCACATGGAGATCGTTAAATCGTCTTAGAATTTCACGACGATCCGAAATATATATACTTTGTAGTGTCGGAAATTGATATTTCGATGTGTTGCAAACGGAAAGACTAAATCAATATGCCCCCTATCCTACGGTGGTGGGTATAAAAATAAAATTTCATCTAGTTTCCGCTGAATAAGTTTTTAAAGCATGTGGACAGACAGGCAGACGAGCATACAAATTGACAAACTAAAGACTAGTTTGTATAGGAACATCATTCAAAAAATTTTGAAAGTCTTACAGAATAATTCTTTCAAAAATGTGGTGATACACTGTGCCCCAAATATTAGTTAACAACTTTTGAATATTGCCTAAAAAAATCCTTAAAAAAACCCCATCTCCGTAATTTGATGGGTTTCAAGACAAATGTTAATATTAGTACAGCCTATCCTAGGATTTCGAGCACTTGTTTAACCAAACTATGCTAAAACTTGTTTAAACGAATTACTGTGCTATTTCAAATGAGCCCATCACTCCCTGCCCACCCAATCACCTAACCCATAACATGGCCTTTCTCATATCCCTTATAACTCCTTTTGAGAATATATCCGCTACGTGATCTGCATAATGCTTTAAATCCTCGCAAGTCATCTCATGTACCCAAATAAACACTTTGACATCTGTTTCGGTGAAAGGCTAATTCATTCATAAGTTTGCCTTAGGGCCACTATGCCTGAAAAATTTGGTTAGCACCCATATTAGCTGGTTCTCTCTCTCTCTCTCTCTCGTTCTCTTTACAAAAAGCAAAAAAGAAAAAATCACATTGTATTTGCATTACACTCAACCATTCTCATCGATATGAGTAAACATGTTTATTTGACACAAACAAATATACAATTAAGGCGAAATATTAAATCCAAACAAACAACAACAACAGCAACAACATAATCTCCGATGGTTACGAAAGTCGTTGTCTGTTGTCCCCCACACAAAGTGTGTGATGTCCTTTGTGAATATGTTTATCACAAACAAAAAAGAGTTCCATGCAAAAACAAAACAACAACCGGATGGGCATATAGTATGCCAAAAAAAAAAAAACATATTATTACATACACTGAGAAAAACTAATGACACTGTGGCAAAAGCTTACAATTCGTTCTGTTTGTTAATGTTTTTGATATTTCAACGATTTTCTATAGTAAAGTACACACTTTGAAGCCTCCACACAAAAGGGATAACGATGAGATATCTGCCAAGAGTCGAAGTCTAAGTCTATGGATAACAAATATTCTTGCAGCCTACTATATACATATATAACTTCCTATTATATAATAAAAAAACCATAATATAAAAACTAAATGGCGTTCATATTTAATAAAACGACAAAAAATTTAAAGTTTATATTTTTTCTTAAGTTTTTGCCTTTTAAGGTGTAGATCGTTATCTAATCTTTCTTATATACAACAAGTAAAAAGGCGTTAAGTTCGGTCGGGCCGAACTTTGGATACCCATCACCTCGGGTATATATGTAAACCATCTCTCATCAAAATTCGGTGAAAATTGCATACCTTACGTCCCATAGTAGTTATATCGAAATATGTTCCGATAAGGACCAAATACTAATAAGTGCAGTAGCTATATCTAACGATAAACCGATCTTTACCATATACGACACGGATGTCGAAAAGCCTAACCTAGATCACTGTGCCAAATTTCAGTGAAATCGGATTATAAATGCGCCTTTTATGGGGACAAGACTTTAAATCGAGATATCGGTTTACATGGCAGCTATATGCAAATCTGAACCGATTTGGGCCAAGTTGCAGAGAAATGTCGAAGAGCCTAATAGAAAGCACTGTCCCAAATTTCGGCGAAATCGGACAATAAATGCGCCTTTTATCGCCCCAAAACCTAAAACCGAGAGATCGGTCTATATGACAGCTATATCCAAATCTGGACCGGTCTGTGCCATATTGCAGAAGTATGTCAATGGGCTTAACATAACTCACTGTCCCAAATTTCGGCGTCATCGGACAATAACTGCGCCTTTTATGGTGCCAAAACCTTAAATCGAGAAATCGGTCTATATGACAGCTATATCCAAATCTGAACCGATCTGAGCCAAATTGACGAAGGATATTGAAGGGCCTAACACAAATCACTGTCCCAAATTTCAGTAAAATCGGATAATAAATGTGGCTATTATGGGTCTAAGACCCTAAATCGGAGGATCGGTCTATATGGCAGCTATATCCAAATCTGGAGCCATCTGAGCCAAATTGGCAAAGGTTGTCGAAGGTTCTAACACAACTCACTGCCCCAATTTTCAGCAAAATCGGATAATAAAATGTGTGCTTAAGACCCTAAATCGGAGGATCGGTCTATATGACAGCTATATCCAAATTTGGGGCGATCTGGGCCAAATTGACGAAGGACATCGAAGGACCTTATATAAACCACTGTTCCAAGTTTCAGCAAAATCGGATAATAAATGTGGCTTTTATGGGCCTAAGAACCTAAATCGGAGGATCGGTCTATAATGGGCTATATCAAGATATAATCCGATATAGCCCATCTCCGAACTTAACCTGCTTATGGACAAAAACATAATCTGTGCAAAGTTTCAGCTCAATAGCTCTATTTTTAAAGACTGTAGCGTGATTTCAACAGACAGACGGACGGACATGTCTAGAACGTCTTAGATTTTTACGCTGATCAAGAATATATATACTTTATAGGGCCGGAAATGAATATACCCCCATCCTTCGGTGGTGGGTATATAAATGAAATTGTTTGTTTGTTTGTTCCGTATAGACTATAAAACGGCTAAACCGATTACCTTAAAATTTTCACAGATTGTGTAGGTTGGTCTGCAAGGAAGCATAGGCTTTATAATTTTTTGATATCTGGAGGGGGGCGGACCCTCCCCTTACTTCAAAAGTACAACCCAAAAATTAAAGTGGACCGAACTCAAATGAAAGGTATTCAGGAGTAGAGTACGAATTTCATATTAAAAATTGTGTCCAAGTAACGTGGGGGTTGGCCCCAAAACACCCCTAAGTTAGGTTTTTGGACGATCATGACTATATGGGACTTAAATGAAAGGTCTGCGAGAGTAGATTGGGAATATGGTCATAAAAGGAGAAATAGGCTTTATAATTTTGTTGATTTCGGAGGGGGGTGGACCCTCCCTCGTTACCCGAAATACTACCCAAAATCAAAAGTGGACCGATCGGAACAATATGGGTATCAAATGAAAGGTATTGGAGAGTAGAATACGAATATGGTATTAAAATTTGGGTCTAAGTACCCATCGGGCCATCCCAACCCCAAAATTCCTCCACAAGACATATTGGACGTTCATGTCAATATGCGGCTTAAATGAAAGGTATTCGGGAGTAGATTCTGAATCTGGCATACAAAATCAGATCGAAGTAAAGGGGGTCACTATACCCCACAAAAACTCCTCAAATGGGCATATGACCCATTATGACTATATGGGACTCGGTTTGTGTGTTTGTTCCGTAGAATCAAAAACGACTGAACCGATTTTCTTGAAATTTTCGCAGATTTTGTAAGTTTTTCTGGAAGGAAGCATAGGCTATATAATTTTTAGATATCGGATAGGGGCGGTCCCTCCTCCTTACCCCAAAAACGCCGCCCAAAACCAAAAGTGGACCAATAGGCACAATATGGGTATCAACTGAAAGGTATTGGAGACTACAAAATCGAATATAGTATTAAAATTTGGGTCCAAGTACCCAGCGGGCCGCCCCAACCCAAAAACTCCTCTAAACAGATATATTCAACGTTCCTATCAATATGGGACTCAAATGAAAAGTATTCGGCATTAGTTTACAAATATGGCATAAAAAATTAGGTCCAAGTAATGGGAGGTCGCCCCGCCCCCAAATACCCCCAAATGGGTATATTAGCAGACCATGGCTATGTGAGACTTAAATGAAAGGTATTTGAGAGTAGAAAACGATTTTATATCCAATTTTGGAGCGAAGTGTTTGGGCGATATGAAGTTTAGTTTAAGGGGTGCTTTAGAGCGTCGCCCCCTAAACTGAACTTCATATCCGAATATGGCAAATTGAAGCTCCAATCAACGGTATTTAGTGCAAAGAACGAATTTGATATCTATTGTAGTTTCAGGGCAAAGTACCGGTGGCCGCCCCCAGCTCCATAAATCCCACCAAACGGTTCATATTTACCGACCATGGCAATATGGGTCTCAAATTAAAGGGATTTGGTAGTGTTGCACCAATTTGATATCCATATTTGAGTCGAAATGTCTGAGCTGCCATCGCTTCCCTAAAAAGCACTTCTCATTGCTCTAATTTTTAAAACCACCAAATCTCGGAGATTGGTGATGCAATTCGTTCGAAATTTGCTTGCATTCTTACAGTCACCAAGGAGTGTAAGAAGAAGATGTCACAAACCGCATCGTTTGAGTGCTGGGCCATCACGTATTAGGGGAATGAAAGGCCATACGATTTGGCAGTGTAGGCCAGAGGACTGCCGTCGATGAACTTGGTTAACCCTAAGCCTTTGAGGTTGATGCTGTCCGATTTAAGCGCGTGGGCGACAAAAGCATGTAATACTGTGGAACAGCGAAACAGGCAGTCGGACGGCGAAAATCTTATGGGTTGATCCGGCTCGTGAGAGGACGAGGCTATTACTGAAAGGAAGTAAGAAGGAGGTCAGTATAGCTTTTGGTGTCATAACGGGACACATAAGACTACGACCTCACTTATGCAAAATCGGTGCGGCAAGTGAGGGGGGTTTGGGACAGATGATGAGACATTAGAGCATTTCCTAAAAATTAAAATTTTCTTCTTCGAGGTTACTTTTTTTAGTTTTTAAAGCGCATAACAAGCCGATTACTGGCTTAGGTATATGTCTATAGTGGCATGGGGCAGATTAATATCTCCACCCTCTTTTCAACCTAACCTAACGTTCTACCGTCACAAAAAACTAAATATGGTTTCTTTTGTTGTAGCCTGGTGTATCGAGACCAATCACGACAATTCAGCGTCATAAGCGGACATACGCTACAATGGCACGAATTCGATATTCATATTCAGGGCGAAGGATATTAGAGAGTTAAAGGAGGCGCAGCGGAGCGGGCCCGGTTCGCCTAGTTAACTTATAATTTTCATTACATTTTAATTAGAGAGTTAAAGGAGGCGCAGCGGAGCGGGCCCGGTTCGCCTAGTTAACTTATAATTTTCATTACATTTTAATAATGTGGAATCAGTATGTTAGACAATTTATTGGCTTTTTCTATATAATTTTCTATAAAATGTAAACATTTTATCTCTTAAAATGAAAATAAAATATTTTTCTCTGTATTTGCCTACAGAATCAATTTTTATATATGGTAAATGCTAACCCTATGAGTGCTTTTCTCTGCCTGTGTGGCAATCTAAGCATCCAAAAACTATGTGAGTGTGTGTTTTTACACACATATGTACCCCTACTCTACATTTTGTTGTTGGCATACGTATTTATTTATGTAAATTGAGGAATTGTGCCGATGACAATCAGATTAATAACTATTGTCAATAAAGGATTCTTGCCTCTGCCAACAAAACAAATCCTTCTGTGTTGTATTTGCTAGTCAGCCCATTGTGGGTTGGCAAATAGTACAAACAGAAAACAACAACATGAAAGAGAGGATGAGGAGGGGGGAGAGAGAGAGAGAGAGAGAGAACTGTTAAAAATCCTTAAATATATAAACACATAAAAAAAGGAACATTGAATATTAGAATATAACGACAACTTAAGATATGGGAATGGAATCATGTTTTGAGAAAAATTTTTTCTAATTGAATTTTATGCCACCATAGGATGGGGGGTATACAGATTTAGTCTTTCCGTTGTCGAAATATCGATCAGCGATCCGATAAAGTATATATATTCTGGATCGTCTTGAAATTCAAAGTCGATCTTGAAATGTCCTTCCGTCTGGGACGCAGACAGCCCCGCCCCCCAACCGAAATAAGTTGTTCGTAGGCAAAATTTCAATAAAATTTCAAGACAAATTTTGGCTCAGGCCCGGGATTCTCTTAATTATTGGGTTGCCCAATAAGTAATTGCGGATTTTTTAAAAGAAAGTAAATGCATTTATAATAAAACTTAGAATGAATTTTAATCAAATATACTTTTTCTATACTTTTTTTCTAAAGCAAGCTAAAAGTAACAGCTGATAACTGACAGAAGAAAGAATGCAATTACAGAGTCACAAGCTGTGAAAAAATTTGTCAACGCCGACTATATGAAAAATCCGCAATTACTTTTTGGGCAAATCAATATTTTACTAAAGATATGATTTTAAAAAAAAAATCATACACCACTACCACCACTGTAACACCCAGAAGGAAGAGAGCTAGACCCATGGATAAGTATACCAATCGACTCAGAATCATTTACTGATACGATTTTGCTATGTCCGTCTGTCTGTCCGTTCCTTTGTCCATTCGTTTGCCCGTCCGTCTGTCTGTTTGTCCATGTTAATTTGTGTACAAAGTATAATTCGCAATTTTTATTCGATCGTCTTCAAATTAGGAACGGACTTTTTTTTGGCCTAGGGACAGAGCCTGTTAAAATAAAAAAAAATCGTTTCAGATTTCGATATATCTCCTATATATATGATCGTCCAATTTAGACTAAGACTGCAATAGTATTGTCATTTGTGAAAATTAAAAAAAAAAAAAAAAACAATCAAAAACGTGTGAAGGCCGTGCCGAACTTTAGATACCCACCACCAACAACAACGCAACAAAACCCCATTTTATACTCACCACCGAGGGATGGGGGTATATTCATTTTGTCATTCCGTTTGCAACATATCGAAATAGGAGGGCCCGCTGGGTACTTGGACCCAAATTTTAATACCATATTCGTTTTCTGGTCTTCAATACCTTTCATTTGATACCCTTATTGTGCCCATCGGACAACTTTCGTATATGGGCGGCGTTTTTGGGGTAAGGGGGAGGGTCCGCCTCCAACCGATATCTAAAAATTATATAGCCTATGTTTCCTTCCAGACAAATGTACACAATCTATGAAAATTTCGAGAAAATCGGTTCAGCCAAGTATCATATAATCATAATGGGTCTAATAGCGTTTTTGAAGGGTGGCGTGACCACTTATACTTCGATTTGATTTTATATGCCAAATTCGAAATCTACTAATTAATACCTTTCATTTGAACCTCATATTGAAATAAACATCCAATATGTCTTAAATTTTAATACCATATTCGAATTCTACTCTCTAATACCTTTCATTTGAGACCTATATCGCCCCGATCGATTCATTTTTATTTTTGCGTAGTGTTTTTTGCATAAGGGGGATGGTCCGTCCCCCTTCCGTTATCGAAAAATTATATAACCTATGTTTTCTTTCAGACCAACCTACACAATATGCGAAAATTTTGAGAAAATCGGTTCAGCCGTTTTTCAGCCTATACGGAACAAACAAACCGAGCCCCATATATCCGTGATTGGCTAATGTGCCCATTTTGTTCGTTTTTGCAGGGGTGGGATAACCCCTTATACTTCGACATGAATTTATCAGATCCGTTATCAACTCCCGTATACTTTTCATTTGATGCCCATATTGTCTTTATCGGTCCACTTTTGATTTTGTTTGATATTTTGGGATTATCGGAGGACCCTCCACGTTACCCCCTTCCGATATCAACAAATTATGAAGCATATTTCTTCTTCCTGACCATATTCGCAATCTACTCCCGAATACCTTTCATTTGAGTCACATATTGTCATGATCGTCAAATAAACCTATTTTAAGGGGTTTTGGGGTCGGGGCAGCCCCCTAGGTACTTGAACTCTATTTTTATTATGTAGTTCGTACTCTACTTTTAAATACCTTTCATTTGAATCCCATATTGTCCCGATCGGTCCACTTGTATTTTTAAGTTGTAAAGGGGGAGGGTCCGCTCCCCTCCTGATATCAAAAAATAATATAGCCTATGTTTCCTTCCAGACCAAACTACACAATCTGCAAACATTTTAAGGTAATCGGTTCAGCCGTTTTTGAGTCTATACGGAACAAACAAACAAACACACATTGAATTTTATATTGGGTTGCCCAAAAAGTAATTGCGGATTTTTTAAAAGAAAGTAAATGCATTTTTAATAAAACTTAGAATGAACTTTAATCAAATATACTTTTTTACACTTTTTTCTAAAGCAAGCTAAAAATAACAGCTGATGACTGACAGAAGAAAGAATGCAATTACAGAGTCACAAGCCGTTGAAAAAATTTGTCAATGCCGACTATATGAAAAATCCGCAATTACTTTTAGGGCAACCCAATATAAAAGAAGATATATCCAAATCTCAACCTATATGGTCCAATTGTAATCCCCCAACGACCTACATCAATATGAAGTATCCGTCCAAATTTCAAGCTTTACACGTTCGACCGCTATTGCGATTTCAACAGACGGACGTACGGACGGACATGGCTAGTTCGACTCCGACTTTATGGGGTCGCAGACCAATATTTCGATGTCTTACAAACGGAATGACATGATTAGTCTACCCCCATCCTATGGTGGTGGGTATAAAAAAATCAATTAAACTGCAACACTGAGCAAAGACTGTTGCCATTTTTAAATAAAGAATCCTTTATTGAATATTTTTGCGAAAGCATGCATGGATCTATTGGGTTGCCCAAAAAGTAATTGCGGATTTTTTAAAAGAAAGTAAATGCATTTTTAATACAACTTAATAAAACTTGGGCAACCCAATAGTATGATTTTTTTGAGGTGTCATTAAGTGAAAATGGCCTCCTGGGAAGTTTTTCGTCCAACTCGATTGGCAATCAAAGTGTTAATGTTAAAGGCGATAGTATTTTTATGGCTCCCCCAACAAGTTTGGGCTCGTCTCCTTGCCCGTTCATACCATGCAATTTGTCTCTCAAAACATGTTTGCCTTGGGTTCTTTGCAATCCTCCTTTCGTCTCTTAATATGCAAAGGAATTATTCACGTTTATCGCCATTTACTTAGACGGATAATAAATTTATTATGATTTTTTGCATTCCTAAGATATGCCCAAATAACGATAATAAAAGCTAAATCGTAACTTATTCAACAACAAAAGCAGCCACAATCGCAACAATGGCAGCTGCACAAACAAAAATATAAAAACCCAATTAAATCACATATCTCGTCATCATTGTATTTATTGCCAAAATAACAGCAGCAGCACCAACAGCAACTCAGAAATCTTACAATCCCAGTTCATACAAAGGAGGAGTCTTTATGATTGACTTTTACGACTGGTCATATCACAGCCACTCTTTTTATAGTCATATATGAGACTTATAAAACTGGTCTAGGAATAATTAAATCTCATGTATGGAAAGGGGTTTAATTTGCGATAAAAGTTTTGATTTTATTATACCCACCACCGCAGGATGGGGTGCATATTCATTTTGTCATCCCGTTTGCAACACATCGAAATATCCATTTCCGACCCTTTAAAGCATATAAATTCTTGATCAGTGTAAAAATCTAAGACAAAAATAAGTATAAAGCCCGGGCCTAGCTTTGGATACCCACCACCTCGGGTATATATGTAAACCAACTTCCATTCCGAATCTGGACCGATCTGGACCAAATTGACGAAGGATGTCGAAGGGCTTATCACAACTCACTGTCCCAAATTTCATCAAAATCGAATACTAAATGTGGCTTTTTTCGGCCTAAGACCCTAAATCGGAGGATCGGCCTATATGGCAGCTATAACCAAATCTGCACCGATCTGGGCCAAATTAAAGAAGGATGTCGAAGGGCCTAACACAGCTCACTGTCCCAAATTTCAGCAAAATCGAATAATAAATGTGGCTTTTATGGGCCTAAGACCCTAAATCGGAGGATCGGTGTATATGGCAGCTATAACCAAATCTGCACCGATCTGGGCCAAATTAAAGAAGGATGTTGAAGGGCCTAACACAGCTCACTGTCTTAAATTTCAGCAAAATCGGATAATAAATGTGGCTTTTATGGGCCTAAGACCCTAAATCGGAGGATCGGTGTATATGGCAGCTATATCCAAATCTGAACCGATCTGAGCCAAATTGACGAAGAATGTCGAAGGGCCTAACATAACTCACTGTCTTAAATTTCAGCAAAATCGGATACTAAATGTGGCTTTTTTCGGCCTAAGACCCTAAATCGGAGGATCGGTGTATATGGAAGCTATATCCAAATCTGAACCGATCTGGGCCAAATTGAAGAGGGATGTCGAAGAGTCTAACACATCTCACTGTCTTAAATTTCAGCAAAATCGGTTAATAAAGGTGCCTTTTATTGGCCTAAGACCCTAAATCGGCGGATCGGTCTATATATCAAAATATAGTCCGATATAGCCCATCTTCGAACTTAACCTGCTTATGGACAAAAAAAGAATCTGTGCAAAGTTTCAGCTCAATATCTCTATTTTTGAAGACTGTAGCGTGATTGGACCGGATTGTAAATGGGCAATATGGGTCCATGTTTTGATATAGCTGCCATATAAACCGATCTTGGATCTTGACTTCTTGAGCCTCTAGAGGGCGCAATTCTCATCCAATTTGACTGAAATTTTGCACATAGTGTTTTGATATCACTTCCAACAATTGTGCGAAGTATGGTCCAAATCGGTCCATAACCTGGTATAGCTGCCATATAAACCGATCTTGAGTCTTGACTTCTTGAGCCTCTAGAGGGCGCAATTCTCATTCGATTTGACTGAAATTTTGCACATAGTGTTTTGATATCTCTTCCAACATCTGTGCGAAGTATGGTTCAAATCGGTTCATAACCTGATATAGCTGCCATATAAACCGATGTTGGGTCTTGACTTCTTGACTTTTCAGAAGGCGGAATTCTTATTCGATTTGACTGAAATTTTGCACATAGTGTTTTGATATCACTTCCAACAACTGTGCAAAGTATGGTCCAAATCGGTCAATAACCTGATATAGCTGCCATATAAACCGGTCTTGGGTCTTGACTTCTTGAGCTTTTAGAAGGCGCAATTCCCATCCGATTTGGCTGTAATTTTGCACATGGTGTTTTGGCATCCCTTCCAACAATTGTGCGAAGTATGGTTCAAATCGCTCCATACCCTGATATAGCTGTCATATAAACCGATCTGGGATCTTGACTTCTTGAGCCTCTAGAGGGCGCAATTCTCATCCTATTTGGCACAGATTTTGTACAACGGCTTCTCCCATGGCCTTCAAGATACGTGTGCACTATGGTCTGAATCGATCTATTGCTTGCAACAGCTCCCATATAAACCGAACTCCCGTTTTTTTCTTCTTGAGCCCCGAATCGGACTATAACTTGATATAGCTCCACCTCCTTCTCCTTCCCTATTCGTTTCTCTTTGTTTGCCTAAAAAGAGATACTGCTCAAAGAACTCGTCAGATGCGGTCCATGATGGAGGGTATATAAGATTCGGCCCGGCGGAACTTAGCATGCTCTTACTTGTTTTTTTATTTATTTGCAGGCAGATAATCACAACACAAATGAGCATCAAAATCGTTAGGCTATTTTTTCAGTAATTAATTTTCTTGTCACCTCCAAATAGCTTTAATGATATTTTGATTAATGATTTTTTATTTTTGTTCATTTTATTATCAAAATAAATTTAAAATAATTAATCACCTAAGGAACATCTTTTGACAAGGCCAAAAATCAATTTTAAATTTATATGTGCAATATGGCAGGTTGATTTTTATGGATGAAATGAAAAGCATTAACGTAATCTACATAAAATTCTAGGAAAATTCTCCGAAGAAAGCGTGGATCTAAAATGAAATCCTCAACCACGTCTCCCGACTTGGGAAAAACTATTATTTTCAGCATTTAATTTTTTGCCAAAGGCGGGCATATGCATTTTCAAATCGTGAGGCGCGGACTAGGATTTTATTTAAGATACATGTTTTCTTCGAAGAAGTTTCTTAGAATTGTATGTAGTTTAAGTTTCTGCTATACGATAAAAAACAAAAAAAAAAAAAAAAAAACAAATCGACCCGCCCTAATGTACAAAATTATGGCGAAAATTCTCAGAAATAACAATTACATTTTAAGCCCATGGTGAGTGGGTGTTGTACCCCAAATCTTGAAATGGTTTAGTAAATATTTTTGGAAATCTTCTTTGCTTAGAATTGTTTGCCATAAGTGCGAACATCTGCTTCAATGAGTTTTTTCTCCGTTTTGCGCGCTCCTTTGGTGTATTACTTTTGCCCTAATGGCGTTCATATGGCGTGCCGGTCCTTTTCACATCACTTGCTTTCAAGGGCGTAACATTGAAATTTGTTGTAGGGGTACAATGTACAATAGAAAATATCGTCAGCATTTTAATACCCTATATGACGTAATGGGGCTATACTTATTTCATCATTCCGTTTGTAACACATCGAAATATTGATCTGAGACCCAACAAAGTAATACAAATGTTCTTGATCGACTTGATATTCAAATGTGATCCATCCATCTCCTTCCGTCTGTCTGTCTGTCTGTCTCACTGTGGTTCGAATCGATATATTCTCAAAATCTTTTTATAGCTGAGAAATGGATGAAAATATTCGAATTTTTTTTTATGGAAAACTGTAGTCGCTAATTGGCTAGAAAGGGATAAATCGGGTGTGACATTCAATCATAAAACAAGTATAGAGCGTTAAGGACTGAACCACTTTTCGTCAAAATCCGGTCCCGCTAGTTACTTGGACCCAAAATTTTAATACCATATTCGTTTTCTGGTCTTCAATACCTTTCATTTGATATCCTTATTGTGCCCATCGGACCACTTTCAGATATGGGTGGCGTTTTTGGGGTAAGAGGGAGGGTCCGCCTCTACTCGATATCTAGAAATTGTATGGCCTATGTTTCCTTCTAGGCAAACGTACGCAATCTATGAAAATTTTAAGAAAATCGGTTCAAGCAAGTATCATATAGTCATAATGGGTCAAATGGCGTTTTTGAGGGTTGGCGTGACCCCCTATACTTCGATCTCATTTTGTGTGCCAGATTCGAAATCTACTCCGGAATACCTTTCGTTTGAGCCCCATATTGAAATGAACGTCCAATGTTTGTTTGGGTGAGTTTTGGACTTGGGGCGGCCCAATGGATACCCTGACTCAAATTTTAATACCATATTCGTATTATACTCTCCAATACCTTTCATTTGATACCTATATTGTCCTGATCGGTTCACTTTTGGTTTTGGGTTGTGTTTTTGGCATAAGAGGGAGGGTCCGTCCCCCTTCGGATGCCGAAAAATTATATAACCTATGTTTCCTTCCAGACCAATCTACACAATCTGCGAACATTTCGAGAAAATCGGTTCTGCGGTTTTTCTGTCTATAGGGAGCAAACAAACCGAGTCCCATATATCCATGATTGGCTAATGTATCCATTTTGGGCGATTTTGTGGAGGTGACCCCCTATACTTCGACATGAATTTGTATGCCAGATTCGTAATCTACTCCCGCATTCTTTTCTCTTGATACCCAAATTGTCCTTATCGGTCCACTTTTGATTTTGGTTGGTGTTTTGGGGGTAACGTTGGAGGGTCCGCCCCCTTCCGTTATCAGTAAGTTATAAAGCCTATTCCTTCCTACTGACCATATTCGTAATCTACTCCCGAATACCTTTCATTTGAGTCCCATATTGTCATGATCGTCAAATAAACCTATTTTAAAGATTTTGGGGCTGGGGCGGTCCCCCAGATACTTGGGGCCAAGTTTTATTATGAAGTGCTTACTCTACTCTTGAATACCTTGGAAACCCACTACCATGGATTCTGCAACAAATTTGTTAAAAATAAATGTAGTTGAAGGGCATAATTTGATTTCGCTGAAACTTTTACCTGTGTAAATAAAATAAAATTTGATCAAGACCAGCCCCTACATAGACATACCTATATTACTATTTGTGTCAGTCTTCTCCACGTCCGTACCGAGTTGGATTTAGATCGGTCGATATTTCTGTGTAGCTGAATGCACCATGAATAGTGCATTTTTATACCCTCCAACATAGAATTGGGGTATACTAGTTTCGTCATTCTGTTTGTAACTACTCGAAATATTCGTCTGAGACCCCATAAATTATATATACTCTTGATCGTCGCGATATTTTATGTCGATCTAGCCATGTCCGTCCGTCTGTTCGCCCGTCTGTCTGTCGAAAGCACGCCAACTTTCGATGGAGTAAAGCTAGCCGCTCGAAATTTTGCATAAATACTGTTTATTAGTTCAGGTCGGTTGGGATTGTAAATGGGCTATATCGGTCCATGTTTTGACATAGCTGCCATATAAACCGATCTTGCGTCTTGACTTATTGAGCCTCTAGAGGGCGCAATTCTTATCCGATTGAAATGAAATCATGCACGACGTGTTTTGTTATAATATCCAACAACTGTGCCAAGTATGGTTCAAATCGGTCAATAACCTGATATTGCTGCCATATAAACCGATCTTAGGTCTTGAATTCTTGAGCCTCTAGAGGGCCCACTTCTTATCCGATTAAAATGAAATTTTGCACGACGAGTTTTGCTGTGACTTCAAACAACTGTATTAAATTAGTATCAAATCGGACAATAACCTGATATAGCTGCCATATAAACCGATCTTGGGTCTTGACTTCTTGAGCCTCTAGAGGGCCCACTTCTTATCCGATTAAAATGAAATTTTGCACGATGTGTTTTGCTGTGACTGCCAACAACTGCGTTAAATTAGTATCAAATCGGACAATAACCTGATATAGCTGCCATATAAACCGATCTTGGGTCTTGACTTCTTGAGCCTCTAGAGGGCGCAATTCTTATCCGATTGGAATGAAATTTTGCACGATGTGTTTTGCTGTGACTGCCAACAACTGCGTTAAATTAGTATCAAATCGGTCAATAACCTGATATAGCTGCCATATAAACCGATCTTGGGTCTTGACTTCTTGACCCTATAGAGGGCGCAATTCTTATCCGATTAGAATGAAATTTTGCCACGACGTGTTTTGTTATGATATCCAAACACTGTACCACGTAGGGTTCAAATCGGTTCATAACCTGATATAGCTGCCATACAAACCGATCTTGGGTCTTGACTTCTTGAGCCTCTAGAGGGCGCAATTCATATCCGATTGGAATAAAATTTGGCACGACGTGTTTTGTTATGATATCGAATAACTGTGTTGAGTATGGTTCAAATCGGTTCATAACCTGATATAGCTACCATATAAACCGATCTTGGGTCTTGACTTCTTGAGCCTCTAGAGGGCGCAATTGTTATCCGATTTGCCAGATTTTTTTTTTGTACGACATATCCTCTCATGACCATCAACATATGCGTTTATTATGGTCTGAGTCGGTCTTTAGCCTGATACAGCTCCCATATAAATCGATCTCTCTATTTTACTTCTTTTTTTGCCTAAGAAGAGATGCCGGGAAAAGAACTCGACAAATGCGATCCATGGTGGAGGTTATATAAGATTCGGCCCGGCTGAACTTTGCCCGCTTTTACTTGTTATATATATCCGAGGTGGTGGTTCCCCACCGGCCAAACGGATCTTTTTGCGTTTTTACTTGTTTTCATTAAACCTTTCAACTTAGCATCTAGCGGTAGATAGTTTGGGAGTTTAGATTTAGTTCGCTGTGTATCTACGTTCGCTGTGTATCTACGAGAGAACGGCATCGTTCCATTTTCAAGTGAGCTTTATATGATCTCATTACTTGATGAGCAAGACATGCATCCTTCTTTGGTGGCATCCATTAGCTTATTTGTCCCTAGAATCCGCTTTCATATCAAACAACCACCCTGTATTTTGCGCATGTGGACATCAAAGGGTAAATTGCTATGAGGTCTTGAGCAAATATTATATAGCCTTTCTCCCCCTGCCAAAAAAGGCCTCAATAAGAAGAAAGAAAGCTTGTCATACTGTATGGCTTGTTTTGAAGTTCTTGCTAGAAGTTCATTTCCATCGACTTGTATTTGACTTATGTAGGCAGGGCCTTACAAAATTTATCCGGTTACAGTCTTTGTCTAACGCTTAGTTCTATCAATCTGCCCAGCGCTTAGAGTTAGACTATTCACATTTTTGTGATGCATGAACTTTTCCCTTGCTACGCCCTTGTCAGACTCTTAGCTCAAAGAGAATTGCTTCTTGGTTTGTTAGGCCAGCTTTCGGGCGACTGTGTTGTATCGTTTGTATATGCCCTGGCAGCTTTGTGCCGAAACGAAAGACTAATTATTTCTGCCGGAAAGGCATTTAATGTTACAATTTCCGCCTTGCAGATATTCAGTGCACGTGTTTTTTGTATTCTTTGCAAATGAAGCAAAATAAAAGAGGAATACAAATAAAAAATGTATCCAAATGAATGAACGAATGAAGTAACGAATAGTCGGTCCAAGCTAAAGGGGAAGTATGGCAATGGAAAAGTTTCAGTTTTCTTGAATATGTTATTGCTGCGAACTTTCTCTACAATACATATTAAGATTTCAGGGGCAACGAAATAATTGATGGCAATTTAAGTGAGAAAATATTTCTAAGTTTCTTTCAAGGATATCGACGGGATAAGGTTGTTTGATAAGGGGCAGGGGAAAGTGGGCAGACTGTGATATGCTTGTAATTTGCTGTTATGGCAATATTTAATTATTCCATTATGCCTCTTTTAGGGTTTTACACAATCCGAAATACCCGAAAGCTCCTCTAAAAGTGTGAGAAAAAAATCGTTGGCAAACTTTCTTATAAAACTTTATAAAATGCTAATCAAATACTTGAAAACTTTTGTTTTCCATATTTAGATCATCTTAAAACTTAGATTGAAGATGTTTCAAAGTGATAACACAAAATTCCTTAAGGGTTTCCTTCCCCACCTTGCTTGTCACTATTCGGGCATTACAACCATGGCCACACAAATGGCCAGTCACTCAGTCAGTCATTTGTTCTGCCATTTGGCCACTCAACCATCAGCCATCCAAGCAAGCAACGATGTCCTTTTTCTATTCATAAGCAGACTCATAAATCGTTTATAAATAATTAATATTGTGGCATAGGGTTTTAATGGCTTATTAAGAACAATTACAAAGAAAGGGAGAAAACTTTCCAATGCATTGGGATACATGAAAGATCTGCACTAAGAAAAATAAGTGGTGGAATGTGTTACATCTTGATGTGAAAAATGCTCAGTTGTTAGTATTAATCATAACAAGTCGAAGCGTGCTTAGTTCGGCTAGGCCGAATCTTATATACCCTCCACCATGGATGGCATATGTCGAGCTCTTTCCACGGTACTCTTTTTTGGCAAACAAATGTTAAAAGAATATTGAAGACCATAGTAGAAGTCGTTGTGTAAAATTTCAGCCAAATCTAGTAAGAATTGCGCACTTAAGGGGCTGAAGAAGTAAAATAGGGAGATCGGTTCATAGGGGAGCTGTATTAGACTTAAAACCGATTCATGCCATTTTCGATACGTATGTTGAAAGTCATGAGAGAAGCCGTTGCAACAAATTTCAGCCAAATCGGATGAGAATTGCGCCCTCTAGAGGTTCAAGAAGTCAAGATACCAGACAGCTATATCAGGTTCTATACCGATTAACGCCATACTTAGCACAGGTATTGGAAGTCAAAACGAAATACCTCATGCAAAATTTCAGCCAAATCGGATGAGAATTGCGCCCTCTAGTGACTCAAGAAATCAAGATCCCAGATCGGTTTATATGACAGCTATACCAGATTACGAACCGATTTCAATCATACTTAGCGTAGTTGTTGAAAGCGATACCAAAAGACTACGTGCAAATTTTAAGTCAAATCGAATGAGAATTGCGTTCTCTAGAGGCTCAAGAAATCTAGCCCCAAGATCGGTTTATATGGCAGCTATATCAAAACATGGACCGATGCAAACCGTACTTGGCGTAGTTATTGGAATTGCTACCAAAACACTACGTGCAAAATTTCCATAAAATCAGATGAGAATTGCGCCCTCTAGAGCCTGGAGAAATCGAGACCTAAGATCGGTTTATATGGCAGGTATATCAAAACATGGACCGATGCAAACCATACTTAGTGCAGTTATTGGAAGTGATACCAAAACACCACGTGCAAAATTTTAATCAAATCGGATAAGAATTGCGCCCTCTAGAGGCTGAAGAAGTCAAGACCCAAGATCGGTTTATATGGCAGCTATATCAAAACATGGACAGATTTAAACCATACTTAGCGTAGTTGTTGGAGGTGCTATCAAAACACTACGTGCAAAATTTCAGTCAGATCGGAAAAAAATTGCGCCCTCTAGAGGCTCAAGAAGTCAAGACCCAAGATCGGTTTATATGGCAGCTATATCAAAACATGGACCGATTTGGCCCATTTACAATACCAACCGACATACGCTATAAAAAGTATTTGTGCAAAATTTCAAGTGGCTTGCTTTACTCCTTCAAAAGTTAGCTAGGTTTCGACAGACAGACAGACGGACGGACGGACGGCCAATCTTTCCCTTAGAAAGATTGGCGATACTAAATCTAGTCAAAAAGAAAGATCCTGAGATCCTGAATCCACACTAAGGAGTCTTCTTAATTTTCCATGAACAATCTATTAAGGAACAGGGGATACTTCTATCATAACAATAAGTGCAGTCCGATTAAAGTTAAGCTCAATGATAAGGGGTCTCTTTTTTTATGGCGAGTCCAAACGATGTGCTGCATAGCGACACCACTTGCTACAGGAGTTTTAACATGGCAGAATACTTCACAAATGTAGTGAGCATTGGTAAGAGGATAACCACCGCTGAAAATTTTTTCTTATGTTCAAGCCGGGATTTGAACCCAGGCGTTTGGCGTCATAGTTGCGCCACGTTGGCCTAAGGAGACAAAGTGAATGTAATCCCAGGCTATCAGCCACCGGCTGGAAGAATGGTGGATTAGATGAGGCTGATGGCGACTGAAGACATGCATTATTCGTACTAAATTCCGGCTGTCTCGCAGACCACAATAGGTCTGAGAGAGTTGTATCCTACGAATTCAACAAGTTCAGTTCAACAATCAGAAGACGAGTCAGCAGCTGTTGCTGGACACTTTTCTGAGGAACCATCGGTCAAATCTCTAAAGACTGGCGGATTGCTAGAGATTGAAAATGCCCCTTCCACGGTGGGAACAGGAAGGGAAGGCGACGAAACGGGACCCGAAAAGCGCTGTATGGGTGGGCAATCCGGTTGAACTAGGCTCAGCGTTCAAGAGCGGAACTCAAAAAGTACTTCGACAGCAGCAGCTGGTGAAGAATCTAAGGACGAATAGTCCACATCGCTGGTGTCCTGAGAAAGAGTGGTTGCACTGCATTCTCAACTGCCCTTGGTTGCGTAAGCAAACTCATCATAGAAAGACTGAACGAATTTTGTGAGATGAACTTCTGGCGGATTCAGCAAACATTGTAAAACTGCTTCTTTGGCTTTAAAGGTCCTTCAGGAAGATTTGACGTTGCTCTTATTCAGGAACCATGGGTGTGTGAAGCAAAAGTTTGTGGAATAAGAATTCCTAGATTGTAACTACTCAAGAACACGGGGAATTGCAGCTGGTTGAAGCCGCTTCTGCCGGGAAAAAGAGCCTAATTGAATATGGGCTATATCGGACTATATCTTGATATAGCCCCCATATAGACCAAACCGCCGATTTAGGGCCTTAGGCCCATAAGAGCCACATTTATTATCCGATTTTGGTGAAATGTAGGTCAATGAGTTTTGTTTAGCCAATCGATAACCCACTTCAATTTGGCTCAGATCGGTGCAGATTTAGATGTAGCTGCCATATAGACCGATCTCTCGTTGTAAGGTTTTGGGCCCACAAGAGGCACATTTATTGCCCGATTTGGCCCAGATCGGTCCAGATTTGGATATAGCTGCCATATAGACCGATCTCTCGATTTAAGGTTTTTGGCCCATAAAAGGCACATTTATTGCCCGATTTTGAAAAAGTTTGGGACAGTGAGTTATGTTAAGCCCCTTGACATCTTTTTGCAATTTGGCCCAGATCGGTCCAGATTTGTATATAGCTGCCATATAGACCGATCTCTCGATTTAAGGTTTTGGGCCCATAAAAGGCGCATTTATTGTCCGATTTCGCGGAAATTTGGGACAGTGAGTTACGTTAAGCCCCTTGACATAATTTTGCAATTTGGCCCAGATCGGTTGAGATTTTGATATAGCTGCCATATAGACCGATCTCTCGATTTAAGGTTTTGGGCCTATAAAAGGCACATTTATTGCCCGATTTCGGCGAGATTTGGGACAGGGAGTTGCGTTAGGCTTCTCGAAAACTTTCATCAATTTAGCCTAGATCGGTCCAGATTTGGATATAGCTGCCATATAGACCGATCTCTCGATTTTAGGTCTTGGGTCCATAAAAGGCACACTTATTGCTCGATTTTGACAAAATTTGGGAGAGTGAGTTATGTTAATCCCCTTGACATCTTATTTCAATTTGGCCTAGATAGGTTCAGATTTGGATATAGCTGCCATATAGACCCATCTCTGGATTTAAGGTTTTAGGCCCATTAAAGGCACATTTATTGTCCGATTTTGACAAAATTTGGGAGAGTGAATTATGTTAAGCCCCTTGACATCTTTTTGCAATTTGGCCTAGATCGGTCAAGATTTGGATATAGCTGTCATATAGACCGATCTCTCGATTTAAAGTCTTGGGCCCATAAAAGGCGCATTTATTGTCCGATGTCACCGAAATTTGGTATAGGAAGTTGTGTTAGGTCCTTTGACAGCCCTCTTCAATTTTGCTGACATCAGTCCAGATTTGGATATAGCTACCATATAGACCGATCTCTCGATTTAAGGTCTTGGGTCCATAAAAGGCACATTTATAATCCGATTTCGCTGAAATTTGAAACAGTGACTTATGTTAGGCTTTTAGACATCCGTGTCGTTTATGCATTTTTCACCGGATTATGACGAAAGGTGGTTTACATACATACCCGAGGTGGTGGGTATCCAAAGTTCGGCCCGGCCGAACTTAACGCCTTTTTACTTTATTTCAAATTCCTGATCCCCTGCTTGCTACAGCCCCCACCATACCACTGTCAGTTTTTGCCCTACCATGCCTGTGAGCACTCAGTATAACATTCTTTGGTTTATTCGTTTTACTATCCAATTTTTTTTTCAAGTGTAATCCTAGAACCAACCCAACCAACTTAATTTTGTCTATATTGGCTCTTCTTCTACGCGTTTCTTTGCTCTGCTTGTGGCCCCGGAATCTTGACGACATGCTCATATGAATATAAATAGGAAATTTTCCACAAGAAATTATCTAAATGGCACTATGGTATGCCCTTGTCCAACCACCTCCTTCCTTCCAACCATAGCTCTTTAATGTGTTGCTACCAAAGTGATACTAAGAGACAACATCTTTAAACAAAATCGCAATAATTTTTCATCATTTTAGCATTTAACCTTTTTATAAATTAGCCAGAAAATTGATGGCATAAAGAGACTCTTAGATACTCTTATGTGTGTGCACCAAAAAAAAACGAGATAAACGAGTGTTGGGGAGAAAGAAAAAAAATCATCATTTGTAGTCTAGAGGACTATAAAAAAATACTCGTGCAAAGAGTAGAACAAAAAAAAAAATTCTATTTTTTTTTGGATCCTTAAATCCTGGTCAACCCACACGTACAAAATGCCCAAAGTGTAGATACAAATAACTGTGAATATGCATACATTTAGTTGCCTTTGTGTGAGTATAGAAGGGTATTCTAAGAACAGTTGAACACAAGAAAATAAGGTAAATGAAGGCATTATGTTAGGTTGGGCCGAATTTGGTATAGGCAACGGTAAGAATCCTTTGTGAAATTGGCGAAAGGACAAACTGCAATCATTAAAACTATGGGGAAATTTTAAAGATAACATGTAACCAGCAAGGAAGGGCAAAAGTCGGGCGGTGCCGATTGTATAATACCCTACACCTACCGTACAAGTACAATGTGGGAGTTATATCCAATTATGAACCAATATTGATCGACCTCGGCGGATGTTTTCAGATGGGTTGTTAAACAATCCGTATCAAATTTCGTAATAACTACGGTTGACAAATTACAACATTATTGAAAATTACCCAAAATCTGACGAACATATATATGGGAGCTATATCTTATTCTAATCCGATTTCGAGCAAACTTCTCAGATACTGTGGCAGTCGTCAAGGAAAGCGTTGTGCAAAATTTTGGCAAGATGGGTCAATAAATGCGCTTGCTGTGACTCTAGAAGTTAAAATCGGGCGATATGTATGACATGAGTGCTATATATAAGTTTTAACCGATTTCCATGGTATTCACAAGTAATGTCGAGAATCAAGAGAAAACCCTTTCTGCCATTTTATTTGCATTATTACTGCAAATCGGATAAACATATATATGGGAGCTATATGAAAATCTGAACCGATTTCGAAAAAACTTTACAGACATTGAGGAAGTCGTCAAGGAAAGCGTTGTACGAAGCTTTGGGAAGATTGGTCAATAAATGCGACTGCAGTGGCTCTAGGAGTGAAAATCGGGCGTTATATATGTCTGAGTGCTATATCTAAATCTGAACCGATTTCTATGAAAGTCACCAGTAATGTCGGGAGTTACAAGAAAATCCTTCTTGCCAAATTTCGAGAGAATCGGTTAACAAATCACCATTTTATTGCAGTATTACTGAAAATCGGGTGAACATATAAATGGGAGCTATATCCAAATCTGAACCGATTTCTATGAAATTCACTTGTAACGTCGTGAGTCAAAAGAAAGTCTTTCCTGCCAAATTTCGAGAGAATCGTTTAACAAATGACCATTTTATTGCAGTATTACTGCAAATCGGACGAACATATGTACGGGAGCTATATCCAAATCTGAACCGATTTTCGCCAATTGCAATAGGCTTCGTCTCTAGGCCGAAAAACAAGCCTGTACCAAATTTGAAGGCCATCGGATGAAAACAGCGACTTGTAGTTTGTACACAAATTAACATGGACAGAGAGACGGACAGACGGACAGTCAGACAGATGGACAGACAGACAGACATACAGACATACAGATGGACATACAGACAGACAGACGGACAGACAGACGGATAGACAGACAGTCAGAGGAACATAGCTAAATGGAATCAGAAAGTGATTTCGTGTAGATCGGTATACTTACCAATGGGTCTATCTCTCTTCCTTCTGGGTGTTACAAACAAATGCACTAAATTGTAATGCCCTGTACCACTGTAGTGGTGTAGGGTATAGAAGGACATTAAGTTCGGGAGGGCTGCACTTGTAATATTTACCACATCGAGTATATATAAACCAGGGCTGCGAAGTCGGAATCGAGTAATTTTACCTGGAGTCGAAGTCCAAAAAATATACCTGGACTCTTACTTGATATCCGAAGGGGTTGGGGGGAAGAGGCGCACCCTCCCCCTTATTCCAATTTTCAACAACGCCAGGTCTCGAAGTTGTGTGCACTGATTTAAGCGAAATTTTGTATGCCACCTCGACTAGCCTGGGGGGACGCCCCATCTCAAAACCCACCCTAACGGAAATGTTTATCTTGGTGTCTGAGGGGGGAAGAGGCGGACGCTCCCCCTTATTCCAATTTTCAACAACGCCAGTTCTCGAAGTTGTGTGCACTGATTTAAGCGAAATTTTGTATGCCACCTCAACTAGCCTGGGGGGACGCCCCATCTCAAAACCCACCCGAACGGAAATGTTTATCTTGGTGTCTGAGTGGACAATATGGGTATCAAATGAAAGATAGTTGGGAAGTTTAGAACAAATGTGTCATAAGCATTGGGTCCAAGGTGTCCACTGGGTCTCTCCAACCCCAGAAAATTCCCAAAATGGATATGAATTTCTAACGTCACAAAATGGGTATAAAATAAAAGGTCCTTGGGAGTTGACCACGAATATGATATACACATTTGGAACAGAGTCTGGTACCGGCCCATCCACCTAATACGCTTCAATAAGACGTGTAGTTCGATCGGGATAATATGGGAACTAAACGAAAGGTCCATCATAGTAGAGTTTGAATCGAATGTTTATATAAGAATTCAGGTATCTGGGTCACCGGGCCTATCGGTCAGCAGGACATGTTGATCGTGACAATAAAGGACTCAAATAAATTGTCCTTTGGGTCTTGGCGTCGGGGGGACCGACCCTCTCCTCCCAATGAAAACAACACCAAACTGTCATGTAGGATGACAGAGAAAATATTGTACTCAAATGAAAGGACATGTCAGAGGGCAATCCCCCTTCCCCATCCTACCCAAAAAAAAAGGAATTAAAAATAATATATGAAGGCCGATCGGGATGGAATAGGATAGCAATAAAAGGTCTATGGTAGTAGAGTACACTTTTTACCCTCAAATTGGGATAGACACAGAAGAATCTGCGGATCTTTAAAAATGTGGTATCCCAAGTGGTAGCTTAGAAATATGATTTTGAATGTAGATTATCAGTACAACAAAAAAAAAAAACATGAATTAGTGTGGATCTGAACGAGACACGTAGCCATGTTTATCTTGATCGCCACCTTCACAATGCTTGACAATATGGGGCTCAAACAAAATCGTGCCCTGGCCCGATACTGATATTATTTCAGGGCCCTCTCTTTCAAACCAAACATATATGAAAGGCCGTACAAGCACCCCCAAACAGGACTTTTTCCCTGACCCTGCTAGTACAGGGTTCAGATAAATTGTAGAGTGAAAGAAGGGCGCATTGAATTTTGCATCAGAGGGCAAAAATTCTTTAATTATTTTAGTGAAAATTTTACTTTTTGGTTTTTCCATATTTATCCTGCATATCCTGCAATAGATATTTAAAAGTATTAAAAACTTTCCCACCTTTCTTAGTAAGCTCTTTAGCTCTTCAAACTTTTTTTTTTTATAATTTAAAATCAATCTACCCAATATGGCCAATATTAGACAGCAAACGACCCACAAGGAGAAACGACCCACAAGGGTGGTACAACCAAAAGGAAGGGATTTGGGGGGGAAATGCACTTTTGAGGGCGCATATCCTAGTTCTGAGACCAGTAACGAGATTCTACAGTCCGATTCCCTAGCGACCCAAAGTGGCCCCTTGGGGGGGACATGCTATCTATTGTTGTCGTTGGCGCTATCCAGAGATTGCTGAGTGGATGTGGCAATCACATTTTAATGCCCTCAGAAGTAAATTTAATGTTGGCTCCGATGTGATGTCTTCATACTCATCATCATACTTATCCTCCTCTTCATGCTACATCTTCTTATATATAAAATTCAATTTGTGTTTGTTTGATCCGTATAGACTCAAAAACGGCTGAACGGCTTACCTTGAAATTATCTCAGATTGTGTAGGTTGGTCTGGAAGGAAACATAGGCTATATAATTTTTTGATATCGGGAGCGGAGCGGACCCTCCCCCTTACCCCAAAAGTACTACCCAAAAATTAAAGTGGAGCGATCGGGACATTATGGGATTCAAATGAAAGGTATTCGAGAGTACAATACGAATTTCATCATAAAAGTTGGGTCCAAGTACATGGGGGGGGGGGGGAGCCGCCCCGTCCCCAAAATCCCTTAAAATAGGATTATTTGACGATCATGGCATTATGGAACTCAAATGAAAGGTATTCGGGAGTAGACTACGAATATGGTCAGGAAGTAGGAATAGACTTTATAGTTTTGTTGATAACGGAAGGGGGCGGACCCTCCTCCGTTACCCTAAAAACATCAACCAAAATCAAAAGTGGACCAATACAGACAATATGGGTATCAAATGAAAAGTATGCGGGAGTAGATAACAAAACTTGCATACAAAATCATGTCGTGGTATAAGGGGTCACCCCACCACTACAAAAACGCCCAAAATGGGCACATTAGTCAATCACGGATATATGGGACTGGGTTTGTTTGTTCCGAATAGGCTGAAAAAGGGCAGAACCGATTTTCCTGAAATTTTTTGCATATTGTGTAGGTTGGTCTGGATGGAAATATAGGCTATATAATTTTTCGCTATCGTAAGGGGAACGGACCCTCCCGCTTATGCCAAAAACACAACCCAAATCAAAAAAGTACCAATCGGGACAACATAGGTATCAAATGAAAGGTATTGGAGAGTAGAATACGAATATGGTATTAAAATTTGAGTCGAAGTACCCATCGGGACGCCCCAACCCCAAAACTCCCCCAAAGAGACATATTGGACGTTTGTTTCAATATGAGGCTCGAATGAAAGGTATTCGGGAGTAGATTTCGAATTTGGCAGATCGAAGTATAGGGGGTCACGCTACCCCTCAAAAACGCCATTAGACCCATTATGACTATATGATACTTTGCTGAACCGATTTATATTTATAGATTGTGTACGTTTGTCTGGAAGGAAACATAGGCCATATAATTTTTAGATATCGAATGGAAGCGGACGCTCCCCCTTAACGCAAAAAAACCCGCCACCCATATCCGAAAGTGGTCCGATGGGCATAATAAAGGTATCAAATGAAAGGTATTGAAGACCAGAAAACGAATGTGGTATTAAAATTTTGGGTCCAAGTACCCAACGGAGCCCGCCCAACCCCAAAACTCCTTTAAACAGATATGTACGAAGTTCATGTCAACGTAGGACTCAAATGAAAAGTATTAGGCAGCAGATTAAAAATATGGCATAAAACATTAGGTCCAAGTAATGGGAGGTAGCCCACTCCCCAAATACTTTCAAATGGGCATATTAGCCGACCATGGCTATATGGGACTCAAATGAAACGTATTAGGCAGTAGATTACGAATGTGACATTAAAATTTGCGTTCAAGTCTTGATGGCGGTTTTCCTCCTTAAGATACTTCAAATGGGTTATTTGACCCATTATGACAATATGGGACTCAAATATAAGGTAATTGAGAGTAGAAAACGAATTTGATATCCAATTTTGGAGCCAAGTGTACGCCCTAAAGCACCCCCTAAACTAAACTTCATTTCCTTTGGGAATAAATAACGAACTTGATATCTATTTTCAGTGCAAAGTGCCGGTGGCCGCTCCAGCACCAAAACACCCTCCAAACGGTTCATATTTATCTGTCCTGGCAATATGGGGCTCAAATTAAAGGGATTTGGAAATGCAGCATGAATTTGATATCCATATTTGAATCGAAATGTCTGAGGTGCCATCCCTCAACTAATGAGAGCATTACCCCAGTGAGAACATTACCCCAGTGAGAACATTACCCCGCCCAGCCCCAAAACACCCATCAAACGGTTCATATTTATCTGTCCTGGCAATATGGGGCTCAAATTAAAGGGATTTGGAAATGCAGCACGAATTTGATATCCATATTTGAATCGAAATGTCCGAGATGCCATCCCTCAACTAATGAGAACATTACCCCAAGGAAGCACATTACCACCAGGAGCCGAGAAAGGGCAAATTCTCACACATCATTGACTTCTATCCAATTTAAGTTTAACCTCAATGATATGGGACCTTTTTTATAGCCGAGTCCGATCGGCGTCCCGCAGTGTGACACCTTTTTGGGGAAAATTTTTTAAATTACCATACATGGCATTGTAATTCGCAAATGTTGCCAACATTAAGAGGGCATAAATACGGCTTTGTCTGATGTTCTCGCCATGATTCGTACGCGTTCAGCGTCATAGGCTACAATGGCTTTGATACAATGAATTTGATATGCGCATTCAGGGCCAAGTGTCCCCACCCTAAAAAGATATTAGAGAGTTAAAGAAGGCGCAGCGGAGCGGGCACGGTTTGGCTAGTTCTCTTATAAATGTTGACATATTTGTTAAATGTTATCAAATCGGTTCAGCTTGATTTTTATGTTCCACATACATATATGTATCGCCATGTTTGGACTTAAAGAGCTTTTAGATATTATTGTACAACTATGTAGTTGTTACATATTTGCTTGAAATTTGATTCCGATACTATATCTCATCTGATAATCTCCACCGAGGTCCATTTAAATCGGTTCAGAATTAGATATAGCTCCCAATTGGTAATTCTAGGGTTGGTGTAGGGTATTATTTAATTTATTTACTGGTTTTAATTTATTTTATTTCGTAATAAAAATAACAAAAATAGCCAGAAACATAAATAGCCACCAAGCTTCTTTTCTTGGAATGCATGCGCATTCCATTTAATAAACTCACACAATTTTAATCAAATGAAATTTGTCATTCCATTGCGAAATTCTATGCCTTAGCTTGACCCCCATAACGTATACGTGATATTGCAGCAATCCATTAACATAACGTATACGTGATGGGGTGCGATAAAGAAATTGGCTCGTAAAGCCACAATAGGCTGCCATCACAGAACTATGCAACCCCAACTAACTACACCACCACCTATACAACCACATCCACATCAACACTTGCAAATAGATTTGCTGTGTATCAAAAGAATTCACTTAACATTTCACTTTTCATGTCTCGGCTTTTATCGTTCTGAATGGACAGCACCAACAACATCAACACTAACACACCAACAAAAGAAATCAAGAAATTTGAGATAGTCGAGCTTTTGCTTTATTCCATTGTCATTCATTCATTTATTTATAAGCCTGAGTTTTGCTATAAATAAAAGTCATGCGGCCAACAAGCACCCCCCCGCTAGAGGGTGAGCATGAGAATAACACAAAAAAAGATTAAATAACTCATAACTGATTACATTTATTGGGCATCAAGTCAAACAGAAATATTTGTAAATAATTGATGCATGTGTGTGTGTGTGAGTGTTTGCGTTGTGTGACAAGAATAATTTCAGGCTGTTATACAACAAGACCAATTGATCGAACAACAAGGAAAAAAATGTCAAAAATACCAAATTAAGTGACTTCAATAAGAAGTTGGGAAAGAGCTTGTAAGGCAATTGTAGAAGTTTATCAAAAGTTGCCGGCGGACAATAAGTTCTTGGAAACCCTATTGATTTTCATTGAAATCTCAAAACTATATTAAGATAAAACACCATTGTTCAAAGGACAATTTTACAATGGCATGAAATAGTGAAATAACCTCAAGGTTATTGAAGGCAGAGAACAGAATTTGGATCTCATGGCTGGAATTGCCCAAAAAAAAAAAAAAAGAAACAAATGCAAATGCAAAGCATTGCCAGGAAGACGTTGGGTATACAAATCTTTAAGCATATCTTGAATCCCTAGCCTTTAAATCGCAACCAGTCTCTAATGACAACATCTGAGGCGATGTCTGTAAACTTCATGGAACTCCTTTGGATATAGTCCCAGGCTGCATATTTCTGCTTTATGGGTTGTTAGAAAACTAGCAATTCATCTTTGCAGCAAAACCTGTTGAATGCAAAAATGTTTTACTAAATGTTTACCGCTATTGTAAGACCAGTGCTGAGATATCAAATGCTGGTATGGTGAAAGGCTGTACGAGTCTTCTTGTACTCGTACCTCAAAAGGTGCCACAACTGGCTATCAAACTGAACCGATTTTGATAAAATCTTGCAGATAATTTCTGATGGAGAATACAATAACAAATTTCGTGCTAAATGCTTGAAAGTTGTAGTAGTAGCCTTCATAAGTGTAGCAGACTTCATAAGTGTAGTAGCCTTCATAAGTGTAAATAAGCTCATTTCAGTTCAGATTTAGAAATAGATACCATATATGTGTATCTATTTCGAAATCTGAACTGATTTCGACCGAACTCTATAGTGGTAGTCGTCGAGGAAAGCGTTGTACACAATTTTGGCAAGATTGGTCAATAAATGCGTTTGCAGTGGCTCTAGGAGTGAAAATGAATCTGAACCGATTTCTTTGAAATTAAGTAGTAATGTCGAAAAAAAACTCCGTCCTGCGCAATTTCGATAGAATCGGTTAAAAAATCACCACATTATTTCGAAATCGAAAGAAGATTTATATGGAAGCTATATACAGATCTGAACCGATTTTTCCAATTTCAATAGGATTTATCTCTACGCCAACAAAAATATATATATGCGCCAATTGTGAAGACGATCGGAAGAAAATTGCAACCTGTAATTTGTACACAAATTAACATGGACAGACAGACTAGCTATGTCCGTCTGTCTGTCTATGCTAATTTGCGAACAAACTACAGGTTGCAATTTTCTCGAATCAGAAAGTGGTTCTTAGTCGATCAGTATAGTTACTCATGGTCTATCTCTCTTCCCTCTACACAAATGAAAAAAGTTATAATACCCCGTACCACAGTGGTGGTGTCTTACAAAAGGTTATTCGCTTCACAGCATAACATTTTTGGAAAAAAAAAATTAAAGTTTATCTTTTTTCTGCAAAATATGTAACATCATTATTTCCTTTATATTTTTGTACCCACCACCGTAGGGAAGGGGGCAAATTCATTCAGTCATTCCGTTTGCAACACATCGAAATATCAATTTCCCAACATACAAAGTATATATATTTCGGATCGTCGTAAAATTCTAAGACGATTTAACGATGTCCGTGTGTCTGTCCGTCCGTTTGTTGTAACCCTCTGCCGGCTTCAAAAAATTGAGATATTGAGCTGAAATTTAGCACAGATACGTCTTTTTGATGCACCCTGGTTAAGTTCTTGAACGGGCCAAATCGGCTACTACTAAATGTTTTGTTTTTTATCCGAGTTCGCTGATATTTGGAACAGTGAGTAGTTTTGGGCCTCCCGATATCTGACCCAAATATGGTTCAGATCGGACTATATTTAGATATAGCTGCCATAAAGACCGATCTCCCGACAATGGGTCTGAAGCCTATAAAAGCTTAATTTTTTAACCGATTTCGCTGAAATTTGAAACAGTGAGTAGTTTTAGGCCTCCTAACATAGGACCTGAATATGGTTTAGATCGTATTATTATTATATATAGCTGCCATATAGACTGATCTGCCGATAAAGGGTCTGAAGCCCATAAAAGTATTGTTTATTGCCGAATTTAGCTGCTATTTTAAACAGTGGGTTATCTTAAGCTTCCCTTCATCTGACCTAAGTATGGTTCAGATCGGACTATATTTAGATATACCTGTCATATAAACCGATCTCCCGATAAAGGGTCTGAAGCGCATAAATGCTTTATTTTTTAATCAATTTCGCTGCAATTTAAAACAGTGAGTAGTTTTAGGCCTCCTAACGTAGGACCTAAATTGGGTTTAGATCGGACTATATTTAGATATATTAGGTGTTATTTTCTCTTTATACCCTAAAACCATAGGATGGGGGGTATACTAATTTCGTCATTCTGTTTGTAACAACTCGAAATATTTGTCTGAGATATTTTCTTGATCGTCGTGACATTTTATGTAGCTCTAGCCATGACGGTCCGTTTGTCCGTCCGTCCGTCTGTCTGTCGAAAGCACGCCAACTTTCGAAGGAGTAAAGCTACGTCCAATATCTCATAAACCGTTAGGGATATTCCAAACTTTATTGAAAATTAAAAAAAAAAAAAACAAGTAAGAGCGTGCTAAGTTCGGCCGGGCCGAATCTTATATACCCTCCACCATGGATGGCATTTGTCGAGTTCTATGAGCGGTATCTCTCTTTAGGCAATCAAAGAATATTGAATAAAAACTGTTATGCTATTAGAGCTATATCAAGTTATAGTCCGATTCGGACCATAAATGGATGCTGAACATTATAGAAGTCATTGCGTAATATTTCAGTTAATTCGGATAAGAATTGCCCCTTGTAGGGGCTCAAAAATCAAAATCGGAAGAAAGGTTTATATAGGAGCTGTATCATGCTATTGATCGATTCAGACCATATTAAAAACGTATGTTGTAGGTCATGACAGAAGCCGTTCTACAAAATTTCTGCCGAATCGGATGACAATTGCGCACTCTAGAGGCTCAAGAAGTTAAGATCCCATATCGATTTATATGATAGCTATAACAGGTTATGTACCGATTTGCGCCATACATAGCATATTTATTGGAAATCATAACAAAACACCTCATGACAAATTTAAGTCAAAGCGGACGAGAATTGCGCCCTCTAGAGGCTCAAGAAGTCAAGATCGTAGATCGGTTTATATGGCAACTATATCAGGTTATGAACTGATTTGAATCATACTTAACACAGTTGTTGGAAGTGATACCAGAACACTACGTGCAAAATTTCAGTCAAATCGGACGAGAATTGCGCCCTCTAGAGGCTCAAGGAGTCAAGACCCAAGATCGGTTTATATGGCAGCTATATCAAAACATGGACCGATGCAAACCATACTTAGTTTAGTTGTTGGAAGTGATACCAAAAACAACGTGCAAAATTCTAGTGAAATGGGACAAGAATTGCGCCCTCTAGAGGCTCAAGAAGTCAAGACCCAAGATTGGTTTATATGGCAGCTAAATCAAAACATGGACCGATTTGAACCATACAAAACAGAGCTCCTACTCGCCTTTCAACATTTCAAAAGAAACAGTATGAATTTGTTGGAAGTGATACTAAAATACCACGTGCAAAATTTAAGTCAAAGCGGACGAGAATTGCGCCCTCTAGAGGCTCAAGAAGTCAAGATCGTAGATCGGTTTATATGGCAGATATATCAGGTTATTAACCAATTTGAGCCATACTTAGCATATTTATTGGAAATCATAACAAAACACCTCATGCAAAATTTCAGCCAAATCGGACGAGAATTGCGCCCTCTAGAGGCTCAAGAAGTCAAGACCCAAGATCGGTTTATATGGCAGCAGTATCAGGTTATGGACCGATTTGAACCATACTTGTCACAGTTAATCGATATCACAATAAAATACGTCGTGCAAAATTTCATTCCAATCGGATAAGAATTGCGCCCTCTAGAGGCTCAAGATGTCAAGATCGTAGATCGGTTTATATGGCAGCTATATCAGGTTGTGAACCGATTTGAACCATACTTTGCACAGTTGTTGGATATCATAACAAAACACGTCGTGCCAAAATTCATTGAAATCGGATAAGATTTGCACCCTCTAGAGGCTCAAGAAGTCAAGACCCAAGATCGGTTTATATAACAGCTATATCAGGTTATGAACCGATTTGAACCATACTTGGCACAGTTCTTGGATATCATAACAAAACACGTGGTGCAAAGTTTCATCCTAATCGGATAAGAATTGCGCACTATAAAGGCTCAAGAAGTCAAGACCCAAGAGCGGTTTATATGGCAGCTGTATTAAAACATGGACCGATATGGCCCTTTTACAATACCAACTGACCTACACTAATAAGAAGTATTTGTGTAAAATTTCAAGCTTTACTCCTTCGGAAGTTAGTGTGCTTTCGACAGACAGACGGTCGGACGGATATGGCTAGATGCCATATGCCATATAAACCGATCTGGGATCTTGACTTCTTGAGCCTCTAGAGGTCGCAATTATCATCCGATTTGCCTGAAATTTTGTACGACGGATCCATGTCATGACCGTCAACATACGTGTTTATTATGGTCTGAATCGGTCTATAGCCTGATACAGCTCCCATATAAATCGATCTCTCTATTTTACTTCTTGAGCCCCCAAAGGGCGCAATCCTTATTCGAATTGGCTGACATTTTACACAGGTCCCCAACATATAATTTAATTGTGGTCCAAACCGGACCATATCTTGATATCGCTCTAATAGCAGAGCAAATCTTTTCTTATATCCTTTTTTGCCTAAGAAGAGATGTCGGGAAAAGAACTCGACAAATGCGATCCATGGTGAAGGGTATATAAGATTCGGCCCGGCCGAACGTATCAAGTTTTTACTTGTTCATATTAATTGGAAAACATTACGGCATTGAATGTGTAAAGTTTCGTGAACATATCTCTATCCGTTCAAAAGTTTCAGAATAATTTTCAATATTTTTCGATTTGGCAACACTATTTCGGAGGCCACCGTTGCGCAGAGGTTAGCATGTCCGCCTATGACGCTGAATGTCTGGTTTCGAATTCTGGCGAGACCATCGGAAAAAAAAATCAAGGGTGGTTTTCCCCTCCAAATGCTGGCAACATTTGTGAGGCCGCACTGCGGCACGCCGTTCGGACTCGGCTAGAAAAAAGAGGCCCCTTATAATTGAGCTGAAACTTGAATGGGACTGCACTCATTGATATGTGAGAAGTTTGCCCATGTTCCTTAGTGGAAAGTTCATGGGCAAAAATTGCAATTTGCAATGGGATATTAAGGCCCTGCAGGGTCTTAATCAGATCACAATTGAATACAGCTTTGACCAATTTAAGGTATTGAAGGGTGCCTATATTTCCCGAAATTGGATGAAATTTTATAGTAATACTCTGTTTATAACCATATGATGGTGCATATCAATAGGTCCTGCCAAACTAAGCGTTTTGGATTGATATTTCCCCAAAATGATCCCCTTCTACCGAAAGTTGTAGTCAATTTCCCACCTTTAGAATCTTTAAGGCTCATTCTTCCTTTACCAAATTTACCATGCTAGTCAATGTAGGACTATATTTACATATATTTCCTTGCCCATCACTTTTGTTTCCAGCTCATGCATACTTTATGAGACAGGGATACTTTCACAGATAACCTTCAAGTTGCCTTGTCTTGCCTTCTGAGTTTGTGATTCCTATTGTTTTGGGTCTATCTGTTTGTCTGTGTTTGTAAGCGATCGCATGAAGGACAAAGTAGGGGTCGAAGAGGGAAGACAAGTTAAATGTTTTTGATATACTTGTCTTGTTGTAGATATTATTGTTGTTGTTGTTGTTGTTGTTTTTGTTGTACTGTGTTGTTATTATCGCAATTGTGTAAGCAAAAGGGTCTCTTATAAATACAATATCCACTTACAATGTTATGAAACAAAATACACAGAGACATGCATAAATAAAAACACAAACACAATCACAATCACAGCACACAAGCATGTGATGGGGTAATGAAAAGAGGTCTCTTCATCTATGAAAAAAAAAAACAATTTTTATCAACAAATTTTTCAATGACTTAATTGCATTGGGGCTATTGTCATATTTTTGTAAATGCATGATAAAATAGCCATAATTTATGAAGCATAGAATAAGGGGTTGTTAAGGTCAAAGTACAGTAGGTATGAAAGAAAATTATTTTGGATTTTGTTTCTTAATAATTAAACGATTTTCGAAAGAAATTCAATTGCCAAATATTTTATACCAAAAATACTTTCCCTGTATCCTTAGCCAGATATTTCAGCATATATGCGCTTTAAATATTCGTTTTAGTGTACCATGAAAACACAACTTCTACTCGCCTAGCAACATTTCAAAAGAAATAAAGATGGGCCTTTACAACTTGGCCTGTGTCAAAATTACTGTTTAAGTTTTGTAAAGTTCCAAAACACACTGTACTTGTATGTGTACGAGTATGTATGTAAACATCATTCACAATAGTACAGTAAGACAATGAAAAACATCAGCTACTACTACCATGACAACTATGTTACTACTGCTGGCATAAAAAACGAAGAGGTTTCATTTAAACACAATGACAACGATAAACTGCAAATGAATGAATGAACTCCCTATCTCTTGCCTTGCCACATGAGCATCAGTACTAAGCCACTTCCACTTCCCTTCTTCACCCCCAAAAATCCCCTACATCCCAAAAACCAAAATAGTAAACTACAGTTTCTCAATAAAAAATAACAACATTGACTGGAAGGGCTTTTGTTAGGCAAGGACTAGGACCAGTAATACAATCGAGAGGATGGAAATAAACAGGCCCAACAACTGCCTCTCTCGCTCTATCAGCTTTGCTGTGAAATCTCGCCTAAGGATTCATTTATGAAAATGTTCGGGTATTTCACACAATCCATTAAACTTGATTCATAGTAATGTTGGGCATGGGTGTGTGTGCGTGGGCGATTTTCATTTTATGTATGTGTGGGTGTGTGCATGAGCGAAGGGATTTTGGGGTTTAGAAGCTTGGTTGGTTCTTATGAGATAACATGCTTGGGTGGTGAGATATTTGTTATTGAACAAAAAAATAATACTTAATATTAGAGTCTAACGGTTGGAAGTGAGATATTTGTTCTTGAACAAAAAAAAAAAAAAAACTTAATATTAGAGTCTAACGGTTGGAAACGAAATGTTTCATAAATCTGTTTTCTAAAACCAAATTCAAAGTGAATTTCTATAAAAAAAAAAAAAAACACTAAGAAAGGGCAAAAGTCGGGCGGTGCCTAATGTATAATACCCTACACCTACCCTATATGTACAATGTGGGAGTTATATCCAATTCTGAAACAATGTTGATGGACCTCGGCGAGCAAAATACGGTTGACAAATGACAACATTATTGCAAATTAACCAAAATCTGACGAACATATATATGGGAGCTATATCTAATTCTGAACCGATTTTGAGCAAACTTCTCATATAATGTGGTAATCGTCGAAGAAAGCTTTGTGCAAAATTTTGGCAAGATTGGCCAAACAATGCGTTCGCAGTGTCTCTTGGGGTGAAAACATGGCGATATACATATATGACAGCTATATCTAAATCTAGGGCGATTTCTATGAAATTCACCAGTAATATCGAGAGTCATAAGAAAATCCTTCCAGCAAAATTTCGAGGGAATCGGTTAAAAAATGAGCACTTTCATGCAATATTTCTCAAAATCTGACGAACATATATATGGCAGCTATATCTAAATCCGAACCGATTTCGATCAAATTTCTCAGATACTGTGACAGTCGTTGAGGAAAGCATTTTGCAAAATTTTGGCAAGATGGGTCAATAAATGCGCTTGCTGTGACTTTAGAAGTTAAAATCAGGCGATATTTATATATGAGAGCTATATCTATATCTGAACCGATTTCCATGAAATTCACCAGTAATGTCGAGAGTCAAGAGAAAATCCTTTTCTAACAAATTTCAAGATAATCGGTTAACAAATGACCATTTTATTGCATTATTACTGCAAATCGGACGAACATATATATGGGAACTATATCCAAATCTGAACCGATTTCTATGAAATTTACCGGTAATATCGAGAGTCATAAGAAGATCCTTCGTGCCAAATTGGGATGTATGGGAGCTATATCCAAAGCTGAACCGATTTCTTCTAATTTCAATAAGCTTCGTCTCTAGACTGAAAAATATGCCTTACCAAATTTGAAGACTATCGGTTGAAAATTGCGACCTGTATTTTGTACACAAATTAACATGGACAGACGGACAGACAGACAGACGGACAAAGCTAAATCGAATCAGAAAGTTATTCTGAGTCGATCGGTATACTTATCAATGGGTCTATCTCTTTTCATTTTGGGTGTTAAAACAAATTCACACACAGTAGTAGGCGCAAGACCTTAAATCAAGAAATCGTTCTATATGGCTGCTATATCCAAAACTGAACGTATCTCGGCCAAACTAAAGAAGAAAATTAAAGGACCTATCACAACTCACTGTGCCAAATTTCAGAAAAATCGGAGAATACATGCGGCTTTTAAGGGCCTAAGACCCTAAATCGGTGGATCGGTCTATATGGCAGCTATATCCAAATCTGAACCGATCTGGGCCAAATTGAAGAAGGATGTTGAAGGGCGCAACACAACTCAGTGTCCCAAAATTCGGCAACATCGGACAATAAATGCGCTTTTTATGGGCGCAAGAACTTAAATCGAGAGATCGGTCTATATGGCAGCTATATCCAAATCTAGACCGATCGCAGCCATATTGAAAAAGAATGTCAAGGGGCCTTACGAAAATCACTGTCCCAAATAGGGGCGACATCGGACAATAAATACGCCTTTTATGGGCGCAAGACCTTAAATCGACAGATCGGTTTATATGGCAGCTATATCCAAATCTAGACCGATCGCAGCCAAATTAAAGAAGAATGTCGAAGGGCTTAGCACAACTCACTGTCATAAATTTCAGAAAAATCGGATAATAAATGTGGCTTTTATGGTCCTAAGAACCTAAATCTGCGGATCGGTTTAAATGGCAGCTATATCCAAATCTGGTCCGCTCTGTGCCAAATTGCTGAAAGATGTCTTGGGGCCTTACGCAAATCACTGTCCCAAATTGCTGCGACTTTGGACAATCTTTTACAGGCGGTAAGACCTTGAATAGAGAGATCGGTCCATATGGCAGCTATATCCAAATCTGGACCGATCTAGGCCAAACTAAAGAAGAAAATTAAAGGACCTATCACAACTCGCTGTGCCAAATTTCAACAAAATCGGAAAATACATACGGTTTTTAAGGGCCTAAGACCCTAAATCGGAGGATCGGTCTATATGGCAGATATATCCAGGATGTTGAAGGGCCCAACACAACTCCCTGTCCCAAATTTCAGCAAAATTGAATAATATATATGATTTTTATGGGCCTAAGACCTTAAATCGGCGGATCGGTCTATATGGCAGCTAAAAAAATTTTCACAGTGAAAATTTACTAAAATTTGAAAATTTACTTAAGAAATTTTCGCAGTGAAAATTTACTAAAGAAATTTTCGTAGTGAAAATTTCCTATAGAAATTTTCATAGTGAAAATTTCCTATAGAAATTTTCATAGTGAAAATTTCCTACAGAAATTTTCATAGTGAAAATTTACTAAAGAAATTTTCACAGTGAAAATTTACTTAACAAATTTTCACAGTGAAAATTTACTTAACAAATTTTCACAGTGAAAATATACTAAAGAAATTTTCACAGTGAAAATTTACTAAAGAAATTTTCACAGTGAAAATTTACTAAAGAAATTTTCACAGTGAAAATTTACTGAAGAAATTTTCACAGTGAAAATTTACTAAAGGAATTTTCAGTGAAAATTTACTAAAGAAATTTTCACAGTGAACATATACTAAAGAAATTTTCACAGTGGAAATTTACTAAAGAAATTTTTTTCGCAGTGAAAATTTACTAAAGAAATTTTCACAGTGAAAATTTACTAAAGAAATTTTCACAGTGAAAATTTACTAAAGAAATTTTCACAGTGAAAATTTACTAAAGAAATTTTCACAGTGAAAATTTACTAAAGAAATTTTCACAGTGAAAATTCACTAAAGAAATTTTCACAGTGAAAATTTACTAAAGAAATTTTCACAGTGAAAATTTACTAAAGAAATTTTCACAGTGAAAATTTACTAAAGAAATTTTCACAGTGAAAATTTACTAAAGAAATTTTCACAGTGAAAATTTACTAACGAAATTTTCACAGTGAAAATTTACTAAAGAAATTTTCACAGTGAAAATTTACTAAAGAAATTTTCACAGTGAAAATTTACTAAAGAAATTTTCACAGTGAAAATTTACTAAAGAAATTTTCACAGTGAAAATTTACTAAAGAAATTTTCACAGTGAAAATTTACTAAAGAAATTTTCACAGTGAAAATTTACTAAAGAAATTTTCACAGTGAAAATTTACTAAAGAAATTTTCACAGTGAAAATTTACTAAAGAAATTTTCACAGTGAAAATTTACTAAAGAAATTTTCACAGTGAAAATTTACTAAAGAAATTTTCACAGTGAAAATTTACTAAAGAAATTTTCACAGTGAAAATTTACTAAAGAAATTTTCACAGTGAAAATTTACTAAAGAAATTTTCACAGTGAAAATTTACTAAAGAAATTTTCACAGTGAAAATTTACTAAAGAAATTTTCACAATGAAAATTTACTAAACACTAAAGAAATTGCTAAAGAAATTACTCAATTTTCGTAGATTTGAGTGCGTGCCGCACTGCAAGAAAAATGAGTTTTATTTAAGGCTTTAATTTTTCTTAAGGACTTTTTGAATTCAACGGATGTGACCATGTTCTTGAACTCAAGTTTTTGGACGAATGATTCAAAGCTAGAAAATAGAAGACATATTCCTTCTTCTGCTCCCGTGGCATCGCAATGGACGAAAACGTATATGTGAGTTTGATCTCAGGCTGACGCTTAAACGTAGCCCCAAATTAACATCGTTTATTCATTACTTTATTAAAAGTCTCAAATTTCAAATTTCAAATTTAATTTGATTGCTTTTGTTTAATGCTATGCAAAATGTGATATTATTCACATTAACCTAACTTGAGTCTAAGCATATGCTTTGTGTCAGTTTCATGCAAATGATTTCTCACAAAACAACCACCAACCTCCAATTTTGCTACCCTTGGCTTTTGCATTTGAAATAAATTTTAAGGGGGTCTTTACCGTCACACTACATGAGTAGGTGTGCCCATATGTGAGCACGCTTTTTTGTAGTCGTATGTCTATATTAAATTTTATATAATTAAAAAGTTTCTGAGAACAAAAAGCTTCCTTTATTTCACACATTCACCAAATGCATACGAGTATGTATGTATGTATGTGCATAGGTGTGTGTAAAGGCAGTTCTTACGTTTGCCCTCTGTAAGCAAAACGCATTTAATATAATGATGTTAACAACACTTTCATTTTGGCCCCCTTTCAAGCTTCGACAAAGACTAAACCGAGAGCAAAACAACCAGCGGCAACAACAACAGTACGCACCCGAGTAAAGCCTCAAGTACACTTTTGGCGCAACGCACTGCAACAACAACAATGCTAGTAGCAAAAGAACAAACACTAGGTAAGATGAAGCAGCCATACGAAAGTTTGTCATCTACGAACATAAATTATGAGTATTGCGCGAAGCAAAGTCAACATTGCGAATTCATACCCACATGTGAGCGGCAAAGAAATCTCCCCTTTTTATTTGGATGGCTAGAGGAATAGAGTTGCCATTGGAAAAATATGAGCTGAAACTTTGCCCAGATTGTTTTTTTTTGTTTTGTCCATAGGCAGGTTAATTTCGACTATACCAGTATCTTGATATAACACCACCCACCCATGTCCCAATAAATGACCTTTGTATAAATGTTAAATTTCCCGTGAATATTCCTTCAAGGAACAGGGAATATTTCTCTCACATCCATGAGTAAATTTTAAGCTCATGATAAGAGACCTCCCTTTTTATGAGGGTTTTAGAGGCAACAAATCATAGGAAGCAGGTAAGACTCTAAAATTCTTCTTTTCCCAGTACCCTAGTGCAGTTTAAAACCATGAGTTCTTAGTCCACGAACCATTCCTCGACACACCCATGGTTCCTGGATAGGAACTACGTCAAATCCTCCTGCTATCAGAACGAACTTAAGTGTCGCCGAAGCGTATTTACAATGGTGGAGATTTATCTGCAGGAACAGCACCATAGTCAGGATTCATAATTTCCACCACTCTCGTGTTAGCCTCGTCTTCTGAGTCAGCCAGGAGTTTATCCTCACAAGATTCGTTCGATCTTGTTGCGATGAGTTTCCTTGCGGATCCAGTGGCAGTTGAGTAACCACTTTTCCTCAGGCTACTGGACACTCGCGGTGTGAACGATTTCTACGTGATGCTTCACTAGCTGCAGCTGTCGAAGTACATTTTAAGCTCTGTCCTTCCCAGCTGGAGCACACCTTGAGCCCAATCCGACCAGATTACCCACACACACAGGACTTGTCGTTTCGACGCTTTCTCGTCTGTTTTGATCATGGCAAGGGGTTATAAAGCCTCCTGCAATCTGCCTGGTTTTAAAGATATGGTCGGAAGTTCCTCGCTCAGTTGTCCCGTTATTCCCCAAACCCACCGCTTCTATAGACCTTCAGTTATAACTTGTTGAATCAATAGGATACAACTCCTTCAAACCTGTTGGGGTCTGCGAGACAGCCTGAGTTTAGTACGAATACTGCATGTTAGCCACCGCCATTAGCCTCATCCAATCTATCAATCTTCCAGTTGGTGTTTGAAGGATTGGGATTACAGTCCTTCAGTCTTCCAAGTATGGATTTAGGATCTGAGGGAATCCTAGAAAAGGAATATCTTCCTTCTTGACTTAATTCAGTGTTGCGCCTGGCCAGATCTCATAAATTTTTTTGTTAGGGTGCACCAATGCATTTAAGTTGAGCCTTCAACACCGAAGCATTTAGTTTGTATCAGCCCCGACACTAGTCTGCAATGTCAAAACTTGAGGAGGCCCAGCCAACTCTGCAAGAATGTCGGTGTATATGGATAAAATAGTGGTGAAGCGGATCACCAAGGCCCTGAATGACTCGCTTGTGTCAGCATGTTCTAGCCAAGGGGCAAACAGCGACTGCCATGGTGGACCCCAGAGCTGGTTGGTCTAAGGAAGGACTGCAGAAAACTCTTCTACAGAGCAAAAGCCACAAGAGCACCACACGATTGGGACATCTATAAGGCTGAGCTAAGAAAATATAAGAGCGAGCTTAGAAAGGCTCCGAACATATCCTGGGTAGAATTCTGCAGCTCCGTGAAGGATACATCTGAGGCCTTTAGGCTAAGGAAGATTCTGTACTCGACACCTATTACGGTGCGGTATATTCAGAAGTCAGAGAATGTATGGACAATGTCCAATGAGGAAACACCCGAACTACTCGTTGATACACATTTCCCGGGAAATTCTCCAACGTACAACGTGGCGCCAGAAAAGGTTGTCACTGATATGCTTTCGTCGGACGCCATTAGAGAAATTGTGTCTGAGCCGAAAACCCTTTGGGCGCCTGACCCTCATGCATACAACATGCTACCACCACCGCAGCAGTTGTTGGATATTTGCAGTCCATTCTAAGCGAACTCCCAGACTCTAGATCTGCCACTCCACTGGAAACAGACGAAGATCATTAACCACCTAATAAATATCGTAGCTAAACTTAAGTGACTTAAATTTTTTTCCAAAATAACTACCTATTACGAGTTACAGAATTTTTGGGGAGCGAAATAACAAAACGTCCGCTCCTCTCAATAGTTCAAACAAGTATCCTTACTGGTTTAAATTGTATATACTACTAGCCGAACCGGGCCCGCTCCGCTGAGCCGGCTTTAACATTCTAATATCATTTGAGGGTGGGGACATTTCGCCCTGAATGTGGATATCGAATTCGTGCCATTGTAGTTTACAACGCTGAATGCGTTTGAATCCTGGCGAGAACATCTAATGAAGCGGTGTTTATCTCTTAATGTTGCCGACATTTGCGGGGTACAATGCCATGCATGGTCATTTAAAAATTTTTCCCCAAAAAAGTGTCGCACTGCGGAACGCCGTTCGTAATCGGTTATAAAAAAGGTCCCTTATCATTGAGTTTAAACTTGAATCGGAAAGCACTCATTGATGGTGGTAATGTTCTTCCTTAGGGTAATGTTCTCATTAGTGAAAGGATGGCACCTCAGACATTTCGACTCAAATATGGATATCAAATTCGTGCTGCACTTCCAAATCCCTTTAATTTGAGCCCCATATAGCCAGGACAGACAAATATGAAACGTTTGGAGGGTGTTTTAGGGCTGGAGCGGCTACCGGCACTTTGCACTGAAATTAGATATAAAATTCGTTCTTTATTTCCAACGCAAATGATGTTCGTTTTCTACTCTCACATACCTTTCATTTGATTCCCATATTGTCATTTGATTTCCATATTCCCATGGGTCTAATAACCATTTGACGTATCTTTAGGAGGAAAACCGCCACCAAGACATGAACGTAAATTTTAATGTCACATTCGTAATCTACTGCCAAATACCTTTCATTCGAGTCCCATATAGCCATGGTCGGCTTATATGCCCATTTGAAAGTATTTTGGGGGTGGGCTACCTCCCATTACTTGAACCTAATGTTTTATGCCATATTTGTAATCTACTGCCTAATGCCTTTCATTTGAGTCCCATATTGACATGAACGCCGAATATATCTGTTTAGAGGAGTTTTGGGGTTGGGGAGGGGGGGGGGGGGCTCGCTGGGTACTTGGACCCAAATTTTAATACCATATTCGTTTTCTGGTCTTCAATACCTTTCATTTGATACCCTTATTTTGCCCATCGGACCGCTTTCTTATATGAATAGCGTTGTTGGGGTAGGGGGGAGGGACCGCTCCCATCCGATATCTAAAAATTATATAGCCTATGTTTCCTTCCAGACAAACGTACACAATCTATGAAAATTTTAAGAAAATCGGTTCAGCCAAGTATCATATAGTCATAATGGGTCTAATGGCGTTTTTGAGGGGTAGCCTTACCCCCTATACTTCGTTCTGCCAAATTCGAAATCTATCCCCGAATATTTTTCATTTGAGCCTCATATTGAAACAAACGTCCAATGTGTCTGTTTGGGGAAGTTTTGGGGTTAGGTCGGCCCGATGGGCACTTAGACTCAAATTTTAATTTCATATTCGTATTCTACTTTCCAATACCTTTCATCTGATACCAATATTGTCCCGATCGGTCCACTTTTGATTTTGGGTTGTATTTTTGGCATAAGGGGGAGGGTCCGTTCCCCCCTTCCGATACGGAAAAATTATATAGCTGATGTTTCCTTCAGAATATGCGAAAATTTCGAGAAAATCGGTTCTGCCGTTTTTCAGTCTATACGGAACAAACATATCGAGTCCCATATATCCGTGATTGGCTAATGTGCCCATTTTGGGCCTTTTTTGGAGGTGGGGTGACCTTCTATACTTCAATATGAATTTGTATGCCAAATTCGTTATCTACTCCCGCATACTTTTCATTTGATACCCATATTGTCCTTATTGGTCCACTTTTGATTTTGGGTGGTGTTTTTAGGGTAACGGGGGAGCGTCCGCCCCCTTGCGTTATCAACAAAACTATAAAGCCTATTCCAACTTCCTGACCGTATTCTTAAACTACTACCGAATACCTTTCATTTGAGTCCCATATTGTCATAATCGTCAAATAATCATATTTTAAGGGGTTTTAGGGCTGGGGCGGCCCCCCCCCATGTACTTGGACCCAACTTTTATTATGAAATTCGTACTTTAATCTTGAATACCTTTCATTTGAATCCCATATTGTCCCGATCGGTCCACTATTGTTTTTGGATAGTACTTTTGGGGTAAGGGGGAGGGTCTGTCCCCCTCCAGATATCAAAATATTATATAGCTTATGTTTCTTTTCAAGATAATCGATTCAGTCTATACGGAACAAACAAACAAACCGGCAAACAAACCTAAAAACAAACACAAATTGATTTGTATACCCTCCCCCATAGGATGGGAGGTATACTAATTTCGTCATTCTGTTTGTAACTACTCGAAATATTCGTCTGAGGGCCCATAAAGAATATATATTCTTGATCGTCGTGACATTTTAAGTCGATCTAGCCATGTCCGTCCGTCTGTCCTTTCGTCCGTCTGTCTGTCGAAAGCACGCTAACTTCCGAAGGAGTAAAGCTAGCCGCTTGAAATACTTCTTATTAGTGTAGGTCGGTTGGTATTGTAAATGGGCCATATCGGTCCATGTTTTGATATAGCTGCCATATAAAACGATCTTGGGTCATGACTTCTTGAGCCTCTAGAGTGCGCAATTCTTATCCGATTGGGATGACATTTTGCACGACGTGTTTTGTTATGATATCCAACAACTGTGCCAAGTATGGTTCAAATCGGCCCATAACCTGATATAGCTGCCATATAAACCGATCTGGGGTCTTGACTTCTTGAGCCTCTAGAGTGCGCAATTCTTATCCGATTGGGATGAAATTTTGCACGACGTGTTTTGTTATGATATCTAACCACTGTCCCAAGTATGGTTCAAATCGGTTTATAACCTGATATAGCAGCCATATAAACCGATCTTGGGTCTTGACTTCTTGAGCCTCTTAAGTGCGCAATTCTTATCCGATTGGAATGAAATTTTGCACGACATGTTTTGTTATGATATCCAACAACTGTGTCAAGCATGATTCTAATCGGTTTATAACCTGATATAGCTGCCATATAAACCGATCTGGGATCTTGACTACTTGAGCCTCTAGAGGTCGCAATTATTACCCGATTTGCCTGAAATTTTGTACGACGGATCCTCTCATGACCGTCAACATTCGTGTTTATTATGGTCTGAATCTGTCTATAGCCCGATACAGCTCCCATATAAATCGATCTCTCTATTTTACTTCTTGAGCCCCCAAGGGGGCAATTCTTATTCGAATTGGCTGACATTTTACACAGGTCTCCAACATATAATTTAATTGTGATCCAAACCGGACCATTTCTTGATATCGCTCTAATAGCAGAGCAAATCTTTTCTTATATCCTGTTTTGCCTAAGAAGAGATGCCGGGAAAAGAACTCGACGAATGCGATCCATGGTGGAGGGTATATAAGATTCGGCCCGGCCGAACTTAGCACGCTTTTACTTGTTATAAAGGGTGATTTTTTTGAGGTTAGGATTTTTATGCATTAGTATTTGACAGATCACGTGGGATTTCAGACATGGTGTCAAAGAGAAAGATGCTCAGTATGCTTTGACATTTCATCATGAATAGACTTACTAACGAGCAACGCTTGCAAATCATTGAATTTTATTACCAAAATCAGTGTTCGGTTCGAAATGTGTTCATTCACCGTAACGTTGCGTCCAACAGCATCTTTGAAAAAATACGGTCCAATGATTCCACCAGCGTACAAACCACACCAAACAGTGCATTTTTCGGGATGCATGGGCAGTTCTTGAACGGCTTCTGGTTGCTCTTCACTCCAAATGCGGCAATTTTGCTTATTTACGTAGCCATTCAACCAGAAATGAGCCTCATCGCTGAACAAAATTTGTCAAAATTTGAACACATTTCGAACCGAACACTGATTTTGGTAATAAAATTCAATGATTTGCAAGCGTTGCTCGTTAGTAAGTCTATTCATGATGAAATGTCAAAGCATACTGAGCATCTTTCTCTTTGACACCATGTCTGAAATCCCACGTGATCTGTCAAATACTAATGCATGAAAATCCTAACCTCAAAAAAATCACCCTTTATATAAGAAGATTAAGCTTATTCTCTATATGCAACACTTCCATATGGCAATACTGCTTCCCATTCATACCTGTCGCCTTCAAAGACCCCAAATTATTCACGTGGCTGTAACAGATGTATGCTTGTGTGTGCTTTAGTTGTTTTTTTCGTTGTTGTTTTTGTTTTTGTTCTTGCTGTTGCTCTCTGTTACCCTTGGGGCTGCCCAAGGAGGTGCAAAAGAACCCCGATTGGCATAAATTATTCAAACTGTGAAATTGTAAATTATGGGAAGCCCTACTCTCGAGCCTACTCATGCCGCCAACACTCACACATGTAACCAAAACAACATGACTTGTTTGAGTAGGGTAACAACGGTTGCCGCAGCAACAACAACTTGTAGAACCATAAAGGGTGTGATATTGGAATGACATCTCGCTGATGGTGTTGGCAGGACATGTGACTGTTATGTTCGTAAGCATTTTGTGTCATGTTTGACAACATCAAAATGGTGGCAAGTATGTATGGCAGTGACTAAACGGGCGTATGCCTTGTCATGTACACTCGCATTAAGTTCAACACCATGGGCATGAGGAGGAAACAAATGAACATAAGTTCGTATCAGTTTTTTTTTTAAGGGAGAATGGGTAGTAATTCATAATTTACAAAAATATTTTTTTTATAAAAATGGCACTTACTGTTAAGACAATTGTAGAAATCTGAAAATATATATAACGAGAAAATTTGGTTAATAATTAAAGTATCTCTTATTGTATTCTTATATATAAAATTCAATTTGTGTTTGTTCGTGGGTTTGTTTGTTTGTTCCGTATAGACTCCAAAAAGGGCAGAACCGGTTACCTTGAAATGTTCACAGATTGTGTAGGTGGGTCTGGAAGCAAACATAGGGTATATAATTTTTTGATATCGGAAGGGGGGCGGACCCTCCCCTTTACCCAAAAAGAATTACCCAAAAATAAAAGTGGACCGATCGGGACAATATGGCATTCAAATGATAGGTATTCAAGAGAAGAGTACGAATTTCATAATGAAAGTTGGGTCCAAGTACCTGGCGGGCCGCCTCAGCCCCAAAACCCTTAAAATAGGATTATTTGACGATCATGATAATATGGGACTCAAATGAAAGGTATTCGGGAGTAGATTACGAATATGGTCAGAAATTAGGAGTAGGCTTTGTAATTTATTGATAACGGAAGAGGGGCGGACCCTCCCCCTTACCCCAAAAGTACTACTCAAAAATAAAAGTGGACCGATCGGGACAATATGGGATTCAAATGAAAGGTATTAAATAGTAGAGTACGAATTTCGTAACAAAAGTTGGGTCCAAGTACCTGGGGGGCGCCTCAGCCTCAAAACCCCTTAAAATAGGTTTATTTGACGATCATGCCAATATAGGACTCAAATGAAAGGAATTCGGGAGTAGATTACGAATATGGTCAGGAATTAGGAGTAGGCTTTGTAATTTATTGATAACGGAAAGGGGGCGGACCCTCTCCCTTACCCCAAAAGTACTACTCAAAAATAAAAGTGGACCGATCGGGACAATATGATATTTAAATGAAAGGTATTCAAGAGTAGAGTACGAATTTCATAATGAAAGTTGGGTCCAAGTAGCTGGGGGGGCCGCCCCAGCCCCAAAACCTCTTCAAATAGGATTATTTGACGATCATGATAATATGGGACTGAAATGAAAGGTATTCAGGAGTAGATTACGAATATGGTCAGGAATTAGGAGTAGGCTTTGTAATTTATTGATAACGGAAGGGGGCGGACCCTCCCCCTTACCCCAAAAATACTACACAAAAATAAAAGTGGACCTATCGGGACAATATGGGTATCAAATAAAAAGTATGCAAGAGTAGATAACGAATGTGGCATAAAAACTCATATTGAAGTATATGGGGTCACACCACCCACACAAAAACGCCCAAAATGGGCACATTAGCCAATCACGGATATATGGGATTCGGTTCGAACCCATTATGACTATATGATACTTGGCTGAATCGATTTTCTTAAAATTTTCATAGATTGTGTACGTTTGTCTGGAAGGAAACACATGCTATATAATTTTTAGATATCGGGTGGAGGCGGACCCTCAACCAAACCCCAAAAACGCCACCCATATCTGAAAGTGGTTCGATGAGCAGAAAAAGGGTATCAAATAAAAGGTATTGGAAACCAAAAAACGAATACACTATAAAAATTTGGGTTCAAGTACCTAGCGGGCTCCCCCCCCCCTAAGCCAAAACTCCTCTAAGCAGATATATTCGAAGTTCATGTTAATATGGGACTCAAATAAAAAGTATTAGGCAGTAGATTACAAAAATGGCATAAAACATAAGGTCCAAGTATTGGTGAGGTCGCCCACCTCCAAATACCCCCAAATGGACATATTAGCCGATCATGGCTATATGGGACTCAAATGAATGATACTAGGGAGTAGATTATGAATACGACATTAAAATTTGCGTTCAAGTCTAGGTGGCACTTTTCCTCAAATGAGTTACTTGACCCATTATGACAATATGTGACTCAAATGAAAGGTATTTGAAAGTAGAAAATGAATTTGATATCCAATTTTGGAGCCAAGGGTTTTGGGGTACGCCGTTAAGCACCACCTAGTCTGAACTTCATTTCGTTTGGGAATAAATAACGAATTTTAAATCTATTTTCAATGCAAGGTGCCGGTGGCCGCTCCAGCCCCAAAAGCACCCTCCAAACGGTTCATATTTATCGGTCCTGGAAATATGGGGCTCAAATTAAAGGGATTGGAAAGTGCAGCACGAATTTGATATCCATATATGAGTCGAAATGTCTGAGGTGCCATCCCTTCCCTAATGAGAACATTACTCTAAGGAAGAACTTTACCTTCAGCAACCGAAAAGGGACAAATTCTCACCCATCAATGAGTGCTTTCCGATTCAAGTTTAAACTCAATGATAAGGAACCTTATTTTTATAGCCGAGTCCGAACGGCGTCCCTTAGTGCGACACTTCTTTGGGGAAAATTTTTTAAATGATCATGCGTGGCATTGTTCCTCCCAAATGTCGCCAACGTTAAGAGGGGATAAATCCCGCTTTGTCCGATGTTCTCGCCAGGATTCGAACGTGTTTAGCGTCATAGGCTACAATGGCACGAATTCGATATCCACATTCAGGGCGAAGTGTACCCAAAAAGATATTAGAGAGTTAAGGAAGGCTCAGCGGTTCAGCTAGTTTATATATAAAATTCATTGGTGTGGTTAGTATGACCGGTTGTATGTTTCTCATATCCCTTAAAAAATGTCTATATTTTTCACAAGATAAAAAATAAAGTCTCTCGGTGAAAAAAGGGCACTACTCTTTTTTGCCAACGGTTCTACTTACCAATTTTCATCTGAAGAAAATCGATATTCGAATATGCTGAGAGAACAACCCACCCAGAAAAGATGGCAAACTGACTGTAACACTTAGAGGACAATTTGGGTATCAATTGAAAGGTCTTTGGGAGTAGAGAATGAATTGAGTCTCGTAATTATGGGGCCAAGTCCGTTTAGGTGGACTCCTCTCTTTGAAAAAACATAGAATGTGGGCATTTCAAGTGATCGGCACAATATGGAGTTCAATGGAAGGGCTCTGGGAGTAGGGCCACCATTAGGCCTTCAAGTTTGGATAAGGATAATTTTTCTAGCCATAACTTTCTCAGAAATTTTTTTTGGCACTTGTTTTATGTGACCTTTCATTAAACCTTGCCTTACAGTCCTTTGCTTTGGTTATTTATTTAGCTGTATGTGTAATAGTTTCATTCTTACAGCATCCTGTGGATCTTCACCAAGCGTATAGGGTTTGTTGTTAAATAATGTAATAACCGTATGTCACAATTTAGGCAGACAAATCCTACATACGCAAACACCCACACTTAGCCATAAGCATTTATGGCATGTGTTCCACACAGCATTCATTATAATTTGGTAAATGCGTGCTGTTACATCTTCCCCATACCATTTCGGGCCCTAATCATACACATGCTGAGAGTTGGAGAAGCAGTAGCAAAGCTTCGTTATCGCAAGGCAATAACTCTTAAAAGTTTTTCCTTTTGGCCCATATCATGCTTAAGATAATGAAATTATATCTATGCCCTTCGCACAAACAGGCAAAGGAAGGGAAACAAAAAATTCTTATAACACAATAATGCTCGCTCACAACAGTTTAACTTTTGGCTGATTTGAATGCCACTTAACCTCACCTCATTGTCGCTGTTGTCGTGAATTTCCGTATCCCATTAATGCCAGATCGTATCGTAGCTTTGGTGCCTCTCTTGAATTTGACACTTGAAACTTTTTGTACCTTTCACCATAGGATGGGGACATACTGATTTCGTTATTCTGTTTGTAACTCAACGAAATATTGATGTGAGACCTAATTAGGTATATCTATATTTTTATATCCATGGTGGGTATAAGGATGAGGTTATATTCATTTTGTCATTCCGTTTCCAACACATCGAAATATCCATTTCTGATGCTATAAAGTATATATATATTCTGGATCAGCGTAAAAATCTAAGACGATCTACCCATGTCCGTCCGTCTGTCCGTCCGTCCGTCTGTCCGTCCGTCCGTCTGTCTGCCTGTTCGTCTGCCCGTCTGTCTGTCCGTCTGTCCGTTCGTCTGTCCGTCCGTCTGTCCGTCCGTCTGCCCGTCCGTCTGTCCGTCCGTCTGTCCGTCCGTCTGTCCGTCCGTATGTCCGTCCGACCGTCCGTCTGTCCGTCCGTCTGTCCGTCCGTCTGTCCGTCCGCTTGTCCGTCCATCTGTCCGTCCGTCTGTCCGTCCGTCTGTCCGTCCGTCTGTCCGTCTGTCCATCCGTCTGTCCGTCCGTCTGTCCGTCCGTCCGTCTGTCCGTCTGTCCGTCCGTCTGTCTGTCTGTCCGTCCGTCTGTCCGTCCGTCTGTTCGTCCGTCTGTACGTCCGTCTGTACGTCCGTCTGTCCGTCTGTATGTCCGTCTGTCCGCCAGTCTGTCGGTCCGTCTGCCCGTCCGTCCGTCTGTCCGTCTGTATGTCCGTCTGTCCGCCCGTCTGTCCGTCCATTTGTCTGTCCGTTCGTCTGTCTGTCCGTCCGTCTGTCTGTTGAAATCACGCTACAGTCTTTAGAGATATTAAGCTAAAACTTTGCACAGATTTTTTTTGTCCATAGAAAGGTTAAGCTCGAAGATGGACTATGTCGGACTATATCATGATATAGGCCCCATATAGACCGATCCGCCGATTGAGGGTCTTAGTCCCATAGAAGCCACATTTATTATTTGATTTTGCAGAAATTTGGGACAGTGAGTTGCGTTAGGTTCTTTGACAACATTCTGCAACTTGGCCCAGATCGGTCCAGATTTGGTTATAGTCATATAGACCGATCTCTCGATTTAAGGTCTTGGACCCGTAAAAGGCGCATTTATTATCCGATTTCGCCGAAATTTGGAACAGTGAGTTGCGTTAGGTTCTTTGACAACATTCTGCAACTTGGCTCCGATCGGTCAAGATTTGGATATAGCTGTCATATAGACCCATCTCTCAATTTAAGGTTTTGGGCCCATAAAAGGCACATTTGTAATCCGATTTAGCTCAAATTTGGCACAGTTAGGATTTTCGACACGTCATGTCATATATGGTTCAGATCGGTCTATATTTAGATATGGCTATCAAAAAGACCAATATTTGGTTCTACAAGATTGAACAATGACTTGTATTTAATAGACTACTCTATATCCGTGTCGAAATTGACCCAAATCGGAGCATATTTCCATAAAGCTGCTATGGGGGCATAAATTATGCATTTACTACCGGATTATGAGGAAAGGTGGTTTATATGTATACCCGAGGTGGTGGCTATCCAAAGTTCGGCCCGGCCGAACCTAACTCTTTTTTACTTGTTTTTTGATCGTCTCGACATTCGTAGTCGATCGGCCCATGTCCGTCCGTCTTTCGACAGCACGCAAACTTTCGAAGCAGTGAAGTTAGGCGCTTGAAATTTTTCAAAATACTTCTGATTAGTGTAAAGTGGTTGGGATTGTAATTGGTCCAAATCAGTCCATGTTTTGATATGGCTGCCATATGAACCGATCTCCCGGTTTGACTTCTTAAGCCAGTAGAAGATGCAACTCTTATCCAATTTGGCTGCTACTTTGCACGTGCCGTTTTGTTATGACTTCCAACAACTGTGCCTTGTATGATCTAAATAGGATCATAATCTGATATGGCTGTCATAGTAACTGTTCTCCCTATTTTACTTCTTGGGCTTCTGTTGGACGCAATTCGTACCCGATTGGACCTGAATTGTGCATGTGTTGTCTCATTACGGCTTCCAACAACTGATCCATGTGTGGTCGAAATCGGTTCATAGTTTGATATAGCTGCCCTATAAACCGATCTCCCTATTTGACTTCTCGAATCTCAAGAGAGCGAAATGGTTATTCTTTCAGTTTGATATTTTGCCCTTGGCGACTTCAACAACTATTTTAGGTATGGTCCAGATAGGTCCATTATATCTGGCATATAAGCCGATCTCTAGATATGACTTCTTGAGCTTTTAAAAGTCGCAATTATCGCCTAATTTGACAGATATTTTGCACTGGATTTTCTACCATGACTTCCAATAAACGTGCCAAGTATGATCATAATCAGTTCATAACCTAACCTAACGCGAATCTAGCGATTTGACTTCTTGGTCCTCTAGAAGGCGCAACTATTATCCGATTTGCCTGAAATTTTGAAAGTGGGAGTTTTTAAGACTTCTAACAGCCATGTCGATAACTTGATTTAGGTGCGGTTAGGTTAGGTTGAAAAGAGGGTGCAGATACTTATCCATCCTAAGCCAGTAATCGGCTTGTTGTGCGCTCTAAAATGATTTAACTCTAATATACTTGAAGAAGTCATTCAAAGAACTTGTTACACGCGATCCATGATGGAGGGTTTATAAGATTCGGCACTGCCGAACTTAGCTTTTACTTGTTTTGTATCGTTTCATGTTTTTTTTTCTCTTTATTTTGTGAATAAAGGCCAAAAACTGCCTGGCAAGGACAACATCGACAAGAAAGTTTTTTTTTTTTTGAAAAAAAAAAAGAAAAGTGAGCAAAGTTTAAGGAATTACGAGTAAGGTAATATAAATCAATTTTTTTTAATAACATTATGCCTAACATCTTGGTAGGTTGTTTTCATTTTAAGTTTTTTTTTCGCTGAGTATGTAACAGGCATGAGGAATATTTCACTGGCATTTTTTTCTAACAGCACACATAATTTGTTGTTCTTGAAACAAATATTTAACGCACAACGGCAAAAGTCAACGGTTAAGTTTAGCAGATAAGGATATAAGGAAAACGTTAGGCATTACGATGCTAATAGGAATAAGAGGAAGGTAAGTACACAGGGGGAAAGTGGGGGGGGGGGGGGGGGGGTTATTTGACTTAATGGCTTTAAATAAGAAAACATGCATTGAGTTCTATTGTGCCGAGTTTTGGTTATCCACAAGCATGGATATACATCTTATCCAAATTTTGTCAGAGTCGGTCGATACACAGTCACATCCAGGATATCAGGATGTCAAGGGGACCAAAACCTCTAGAAATTTTGTCGAATTCGGGTAATAAATGATGCCATATCGTGCACGTGACCATTATATTGAGAGATGTTGTATGTGACAGTTATGTCGTAAGTCGAATGTGTAAAAAAATGCGACCCCTATCTACTCATTACCTTGGGAGACCGGTCTATATGACAGCTATGTCCAAATATCATCGGATCTATAAAATTTTGGCCAGAATGTTGAGCGGGCTTCTAAAACTCACTCACACACAACAAGTAAAAACGTAGTCTTATGAGTCCTATTATGATATCGAAAGCTATACTCAACTCCTTTATATCCATTATCCTTTGTCATCATCAGAAATCTTTAGGTGTGCGGGCTTTCAAAGGACGTACATTGGTAAGTTGTATTTTACTCAAAGGAATTGCGAAAGTGGCTCTGGACAGGAAATTGAACTACCAATATCACATTCTGGAGCGTTCTGAGAAGGCTCTCAGATGTTGGGTACTCTATAAAGACAGTTTAAGTATGAGGCGGCAACTACGACTATGGGACTCAAGGCAACAGGAGAATGGATATAGGATAGAATCTGGTCATACCATGGCGGTATATACAAAATTTGTCGGATCGGAGACTTGAGACGATACTTGAGGTCGAGTGTGAGTGGGAGGCAACGGAATACATGAAGTGGTATGGTGTTAACTCAAACATTTAGATTTTGGACATTTTCAAGGACAGTAAAATGTCTATCGGGGCCATAACAACAAGACCGTCCGTGACCATAGGGTGCTGAGATCTTGGAGTGATATCGGAAGTTATTAACTCTTAATCTGAGGATGACACGATCCGCATTGTTAGGGTGCCGGTCCAAAGCTGAGTAAAGTTGAATGAAAGGCTAGATGATTTGACAGTGAAGACCAAAGGACAGCCAACAGTAAGTATTTGAATTGAATTCATACCTGGCGGGACAACGCAGTCTGGGTTAATGTCTTAGGCGACGAACGCGCAAGAAGTACTTTGGAACTGCGAAACGGACATATGGGGGATACAAATCGTGAGAAGACGAGGCAAATACTGAATGTAAGTAAGAAGGAGAGGAATATAGCTTTCGGTATCATAGCAGGACTCATAAGACTAGGGGGCAATTATGCAGAATAGTTGTGGCAAGTGATAGCGTGTGTACAGTATGTGGGAACAAGTAAAAAGGCCGAGCCGAACTTTGGATACCCACCACCTCGGGTATACATGTGAACCACCTTTCGTCATAGTCCAGTGAAAATTGCATAATTTATGCCCCCATAGCAGCTATATCAAAATACGGTGCGGTGTGGTCTAACAAATATTGGTTACAGAAATATAGACCGATCTGAAATATATACGACACGGAAGTCGAAAAGCCTAACATAAGTTACTGTGTCAAATTTTAGCGAAATCGGATAATAAATGAGCCTTTTATGGGGCCAATACTTTAAATCGAGAGACCGGTCTATATGGCAGCTATATCCAAATCTAGGGCAATCTGGGCCAAATTGAAGAAAAATGTCGAAGGGCTTAACACAACTCACTGTCCCAAATTTCGGCGAAATCGGACAATAAATGCGCCTTTTATGGGCCTAAGACCCTAAATCGGAGGATTGGTCTATATGGCAGCTATATCCAAATCTGAACCGATCTGAACCAAATTGCAGAATGTTGCCAAAGAACCTTACACAACTCACTGTCCCAAATTTCGGCGAAATCGGACCCAAAATGCGCCTTTTATGGTGCCAAGACTTTAAATCGAGAGATCGGTCTATATGACAGCTATATCCAAATCTAGAGCGATTTGAGCCGAATTGAAGAAAAAAGTCGAAGGGCGTAACAAAACTCACTGTCCCAAATTTCGGCGAAATCGGAAAATAAATGCTCCTTTTTTGGCCCCAATACCTTAAATGGAGAGATCGGTCTTATGGCAGCTATATCCAAATCTGAACCGATCAGAGCCAAATTAAAAATGGATGTCAAGTGGCCCAACGCAACTCATTGTCCAAAATTTCGGGCAAATCCGACAATAAATGCGCCTTTTGTGGGCCTAAGACCCTAAATCGGAGGATTGGTCTATATGGCAGCTATATCCAAATCTGAACCGATTTGAGCCAAATCGAAGAAGGATGTCGAAGAGCCCAACGCAACTCACTGTCGCAAATTTCAGCAAAATCGGATAATAAATGTGGCTTTTATGGGCCTAAGACCCGAAATCGGCCGATCGGTCTATATGGGGGCTATATCAAGATATAGTCCGATATAGCCCATCTTTGAACTTAACCTGTCTATGAACAAAATAATCTGGACAAAGTTTCAGCTCATTATCTCTATTTTTAAAGACTGTAGCGTGATTTCAAGAGACAGACGGACGGACATGGCTAAATCGTCTTAGATTTTTATGACCATCAGGAATACTTTATGAGGTTGGAAACGGATATTTCGATGTGTTGCAAACAAAATGAATATACCTCCATCCTTCGGTGGAGGGTCTGAAAGACTTTGGCCCCTAGTAGACTTGAACCAACAAAGGAAGGCAAAATGGGGAAAATTTTGGGATTTTATGAGTAGCACGGAATGATTCGGATTTTTTCTAGTTTACTTTTTATAACGACCACCGTAGTGTTCATGTCAGACCCTACAAAGTATCAATCCCTTCAAAGTGTTTGTGATCACCTTAAAAATCTCAGGCGATCAAGCCATGTCCGTCCGTCCATCTGTCCGTTCGTCTGATTTCGTTTAAATTTGAAACAATGGGTTGTATTAAACCCCCTGGTGTCCATACGGAGTTTGGTCCTAACTACTATGGGCTTATAAATGGTCCGGTATTTCGGTCCGTTCGAACTAAATACTTAGAGACGAAGCCTATTGAAATTGGAAAAAGTCGGTCCAGATTTGGATATAGCTCCCATATATATATTCGTCCTATTTCCAGTAATACAGCAATAAAATGGTCATTTGTTAACCGATTCTCCCGAAATTTGGCGGGAAGGATTCCCTTATGGCTCTCAACATTATTGGTGAATTTCATAAAAATCAGTTCAGATTTTGATATAGCTCCCATATATATGTTCGTCCGATTTGCAGTAATACAGCAATAAAATGGCCATTTATTAACCGATTCTCTTGAAATTTGGCAGGAAGGACTTTCCTATGACCCTAAATGTTAGCGGTGAACTTGATAAAAATCGGTTAAGATTTGGATATAGCTCCCATATATATGTTCGTCCGATTTGCAGTAATACAGCAATAAAATGGCCATTTGTAAACCGATTCTCTTGAAATTTGGCAGGAGATATTTTCGTATGACTCTCGATATTACTGATGAATTTCATAAAAATCGGTTAAGATTTGGATATAGCTCCCATATATACGTTCGTCCGATTTCGAGTAATACAGCAATAAAATGGTCATTTGTTGACCGATTCTCTCGAAATTTCGTTAGAAATGATTTTTTTGTGACCATCAATATTACTGGTGAATTTCATAAAAATCGGTTCAGATTTGGAAATAGCTCCCATATATATGTTCGTCCGATTATATAGCTCCCATATATATGTTCTACCAATTTGCAGTAATATCGCAATAAAATGGTCATTTGTTAATCGATTCTCTTGAAATTTTGGTAGAAATGATTTTCTTATAACCTTCAATATTACTGGTGAATTTCATAAAAATCGGTTCAGATTTCGATATAGCTCCCATATATATGTTCGTCCGATTTCCAGTAATACAGCAATAAAATGGTCATTTGTTGACCGATTCTTTTGAAATTTCGTTAGAAATGATTTTCTCTTGACTCTCGACATTACTGGTGAAATCATGGAAATCGGTTGAGATCTAAATATAGCCCTCATATATATATCGCCAGATTTTTACTCCTAGAGCCTCTGCAAGCGCATTTATAGACCAATCTTCCCAAAACTTCGTACAACGCTTTCTTCGACGACTGTGACAGTTTCTGAGAAGTTTGCTTGAAATCGGTTCAGATTTAGGTATAGCTCCCATATATATTTTTGTCCGATTTGCTGTAATATTGCAATAAAATGGTCTTTTGTTGACCGATTCTCTCGAAATTCGGCAG